>NW_025224229.1:1742164-1974972 GCF_014066325.1 Apis laboriosa
TATATATATATATATATATATATATATATATAAGAGATAACTTAAATAGAAGAACCAAAAATCAAAATTTAAAAAATAAAATAAAAGATTATTTTATAGATACAAGATCGTATTTATCGTATCTGTAAAATATATGTCACAGACAATTTTTAACAATTTTTTAAATAAATTGATTTATGTAATGCAAATTATATCGTATCATGATTACACGATACATTATATTGTATATTTGAACTTTTAACATTACATTTCAAAATTATAATACTATTTTGACAATAAAATAATATTATTTAAGTTGATAAATATTTTTATCTTTGAAAATTTATATTTTTATTTATACCATTAATTTTAGTTGTTACATTGAAATGACATATATATCATAAAATCTTAAATTATCGGTATTATTTAAAAAATATAAATATAAATATAAATATATCGAAATATAAATATATCGGCAATATTTAAAATCTTTTTTTTTTTACTATACTAAAAAAATTAATTTCTAATATTAATAAAGCAAAATATATATTAAACGACCAATATTAAAATTTTTTATTAATTTGATTGAATTAATCTTTTCTATATTTAAGCACTAAGCAAATTGATTGATTACAAATATCGTTCTTTTTTCCACTAGCTTTGGAAACGATAAAAATTACCGAATGAAAAGTTAATGAAATAGATATATAAAAAATTAAAGAAACTAATGGGTAAAAAAATCCGAATAAATAATTGATCCGAGTCTTTACGATGTTCGACGATGTCGATTACCAGAAATTAATATTAAAAAAAAGAGAAAAAAAAAATAAAAAAAAAAAATAACGACTTTTAGATATACCTATAGCGGATTGTAGATGTCGTATAATATATTTTTGTACGTTCCTGAGATACGCATTTGTGGCGACTGCGTCGAGTATCGTCGAAGAACGGAGAACGAGAGGTGAAGAGAGAGGCAGAAAAAGAGCTTCCTTCTGTGACAACAAAAAATAAATTATCATAGAAATATGATGTGCTATCTAGAAAATGGTTTCCCGTAGTAAATGATCGTTTTAACTTAAGAGAGAAAAAAAGATATAAAGAAGTGATGAGCACATGTAAAGGAACTTTGACGAACAATAAATTAATTTTCATCGATATATAATAGCGTGCGGCGACTCTGTACGTAATTCAGGCAAGAGAAAAAAAAAAAAAAAAGAAAGAAACAATGAAAACAAAAAGTTATACTCTCCCCGGGCCCAAGTAATGTTATTTTATGGAAGAGAAACAAAAAACAAGAGACGACTAAAGTGAGATGATGTGAAAGTTATATAAGTAAAAATGTATGCATGTATGTAGAGAGAGAGAGAGAGAGAGTGAGAAAGAAATGAAAGAAATGTAAGTATGCATATACACGTTAATGAAAAAAAAAATCAGTGAGATAAATTGTATGATTGAAAGCATTATTTTTAACTAAAAAAAAAAGATAATTACTCCAAATATTGTTGCATGCTTAGTTATCGTATTATAGTCGAAAATAACATTTTAATGCTAATGCAATATAACAATTATAAGAAAGACAAAATGAAATGATCGAATAGCAGCGACGACACTCTTTGTGTCGCGGTACGATTTCGACAGTGCCGATTGATTCTTTCTTAGATCGCAAGCGGTATACACATAATTAATTACTACTATATATGTATATCATTACAATTATTATTATTATTATTATTATCATTATCATTATTATCATCATCATCATTATCATCATCATCATCATCATCATCATCATCATCATCATCATCATTATTATCATTATTATTATCATTATCATTATTATGATTATCATCATCGTCATCATCATCATTATTATTATTATTATTATTATTAATATTACGTTATTGTTATCACCATCATCGTCATTATTATAATTATTATTATTATTACTACTAATGCAATTACAATTATCAAAACGGTATATAAATATGCGTGACGTGTAAATCAATGGTTGATAAAACATTCTGAGATACATAAATCGAAAAGATTTCATAAAAGACAACAATTATGTATGGTGCCACAAAGCATCTGACGATTTAAACGATTTTATTCTATTAAACTTTAATAATTTATTCGATTTTATGCTCGGAAATAAGTCTGTGAAAAAGATTTGATCATTTTAGACTACAAGATTCAGAGCATAATCTGTTTTGATTTAATCTGTTTTTGAATAAGATCTCGAGCAAATTTTGAGGTTAGGTATCTGATTATCGAGCCAAATTCCGTGGAATTGTTTACATACTATTGCCAAATTGATAATGTAAAAGGAATATTCAAATGAGTAAAAAATTTCATTTTATCTATTTTCATAATATTTTACTTCAAATCATTAAACTCTCACAAATAGAAATCGTTGAGAATAGAAAAAAAAATCAAAACATTTCATAAAAAAATTATAAATTTATCAAAGACTTTATTATTGAAAAATTTTTATTATAAAACAATATCATTTTTATATATTTATATATAATATATTTGCATTTTTTAATCTATTTTCATCAAATCGATATTTTGAGTTTTTCTAAAAAAAAAAAAAAAGTATAAATCATTTCCACAAAATTCTGTTTTTTCCTATTCTCAACGATTGTCAACTTTTGTTTTACCAATACAAATAAAACTAATGTTATCTCAAGACCAAGATAATGCATAATACAAGATAATACATAAATCTATCCATTCTAAATTGGATATAATTTTCGATTCCAATGGAATCGATTTCAAAAAATTGAAGGGAATATTTTTTAACATCTAAATATCAATCTAAAAGATACTAAGGCTAAAAAATTATTCTTGTATTTAATGGCAGCACGAAGTGTACGAAATTCTCCTGCGTTTTTTATATTATTCGTGTATATATTCTAATCTCTCGTACGATCATGGAATCATATATACAAAAAAATATTGGAAACATTATAATGTATTGATGATGTATTCAGTTGCAAAAATCATTATTGTACATTAAAAGAGATCAGATTGCATTGGTCGAGTGATAAATAGGATAATAGAATAATAATTCACGATAAGAGAACCAGATTTACAAACGTAAAAAAATGTATTTTTAAATTTAAAAAATGTAAGAAGATCCATTGTGATGTCTGATTTTAGTTACGTGAGATAAGAAAAAGTAAAAGGAAAAGTTCTTCCTTACGTAAAATAGAGGAATCGAAGAGAAATACCGAGCGGTCACCGCTTGAATGAAACTGACAAATCAAAATATCCTTTCATATTCGCTTATCCTCACACTCTTTTTATTAAAGTTGCGTAACTAAAGAACAAATGAATACAATTTTACTTACTTACTTGTTAAAGAAACGAAAAAAAAAGACGGATTTTATGTCGTATCGCATCATATGCATCCGTCGAACGATTTAGATTTAGAAGATGAGCTATTCTTACTTGAACGCAAACCTGACAAAGATGGAATGGATAATGTTATTTTCTGAAAATCGACCTTAAAGAATATCTCATCAAGAAAGAGATTGATAAAATGACGAAACATTCTTCGTCGATTCTCTAGCGTTCGTTACGTTCGTTTCTTCGCTCGGTTTTTTCTCATTTAGGAGAAAGTTAAAAGAGACCGAAGAGAAACAAAAAAAAAAGGTAAAGTTCGAGAGAAAAGAAAATATCGAGGATAAAGAATGGAAAAAAGAAGGGTCGAGTAGGTTTATCATAGGATCCGTTGTACAGTCATGTAATGCGGTGTGTGTTATAAATTAAGATACATTTTGTAGGATTATAAATGTCGATTGTTTCTAACACGTAAGAAATATACAATAGCTTTGACAGGAGTAAAAATGTGCGCGTATATGATGATTCGCTTCAGGTTTAGAAAAACTAAACGTATCGAAACGACAAATGAAAAACAAAACGCGCGTTATTATACGTGTTATTATACTAGTAGAGATAAACAGTCTCCAGTATTCCATGATGTTTGTAATTGTGATCGTTAGTCACTCCTCCTCCCCCCTTGTGACTATTTTTATTTTTATCTAAAAAGACACAATGTGACGAGATATGAACTTGTCTGCCCCGGTAATTAATCACACCGGTCCTCGAGCGTTAAAAGATATTTAAACAGTTTGTGATCGAAAGTAAGGTATAGCGCACGTATAGAAAAATGGAAATATAGAAGAGAACAAAGTTTGACTAAACTGTACGTACTATTTATGATATACAGATCTACAAAACCAACTGTTTTTTCATTGGCCAATTTTTGTGGTGCCGCCCACCATCTTGTTATTTATTATATTCTAAGTCGTGAAAATGATGAACGCATGTCTTATACGATTAAATATCTAGTCATGGCCTCTTGATAATTTTATTAATTCATGTTGCATGCAATCGGATTATATTATTCGGATGAAATCACGATATACGATTTCATCGAAAAATCTAAGTCATCGAATGAAGACGTTCACAGGGAGACACGCAATAATATTTACGCATATGAAAATGAATTACATTTATACGTATGTGTAATAAATGATTAAAAAGAAAAAAGGTGGGGAGTAATTTTGTTAATGATTAAAAAATTGATTTCTTGTTTCGTGTATCGTTGTGACGTCATCGTCCTCGCTAATTACTACATTTATTTATTTATTTATTTATTTATTTATTATTAATATTTTTTTTTGTAAAAACTACTTAAGTTATTTCTATTGCTCATATAATTGACGTTTTTCGATTATATAATTTACTAAAAATCACTATTATTATCTACAATTCTATTCTGCAATTAAGTATTATAATTCTTAATAATACTACTATTATCTATTGCTACTGATCATTGTCACTATTATTTGTCGTGATCATTATTATATTAAGATCCTTATTGCAAAAATTGAAAATGATTATATTTCTATTATTATCATTATTATTAATATTGTCATTATATTATTATTATTATTGTCATCATTATTATTATCATCATTATCATCATCATCATTATCATCATCATTATCATTATTGTAAATCTTTATAAAATTATATTTAATTGGTACAATTGATATATGATAGTTTTATTATTGACACTATTTTCTTTTGTATTTATTACATACAGTGATTTATATGTATCTATTATTATTGATTATTATTAATTGTATTATTATTATTATTATTATCTATTATCTATTTTTATTATTATTATTTAAGTTAAGAAATCATTAATTTTACTAGTCATTGTGATCGATAAAAATTGGAATAGTGATCGCAATCGCCAGTAACTTTATATTAATGTCCTCATTAAATTTTGCATAAAGTCCTACTCATATCTATTTATTAACTGATGTAATACGAATATTTAATATAAATATATATTTATATATATATACATATATACATAATATCATATACATATATATAAGTATTATATGAAATCACATATTTAATTAATATGTCGATATTATATGTCGATTTAATATACGTCGATATTATATTATTATATTATATTATATTTATTACTATTATTATTTTTATATTGCTATTATTTTAATTTATTATTTATTATTATTATTATTTTTATTATTATGATCATTATCATCTTAGCCATAATTATCATTATCGCTATTAATGTATAAATCATCGATGTAGAAGATGTAGAAGTTTATCAAGGAAGTTAAATTTGAATGTAAGGAGATGTGCACAGGCGGAATGTGTTGTTTGATAAGTTACATAAAAAAAAGAAAAAAAAAAAATACTAAAAAATGATGAGTGAAAGGAGCGAAGCAAAGTAAAATAGTTAAACTCTGCGATTAACGCGGTTGATTAACGCGGTTAACTCGGTTGAGAATATAT
Source organism: Apis laboriosa (assembly GCF_014066325.1). Classification (NCBI taxonomy): domain Eukaryota; kingdom Metazoa; phylum Arthropoda; class Insecta; order Hymenoptera; family Apidae; genus Apis; species Apis laboriosa. Next base: position 1,747,994 of record NW_025224229.1, read on the forward strand.
ATGTATTTTTTTAAATTTTAACGCTAACAAAAAGAGTAAAAAAAAAAAAAAAATAAATAAATAAAAACAAAGTTAAAAAAAAAAAAATAAAGGGAACGAGAGCTGTGCGCAAATCGAGTGTGAAATTGAAAGCATGAAGAGAAGGGGGGTTGGGAGCGCGACGATTTATTAAATATTAAAACCTGGGAACAGATATCTATTCGTAAGTTATACTTGCTATTTATTACCATTATTGATATCATTATTTTTTGTACAATTACTATTATCGTTCTTATTATAATTATTAACTAAACTTATATACATACTTATAAATATCGAGTATCGGCGATGCCGATATTGCGAACAAGAAAAAGTATGATCGATTTATATGTTTCATCATTGATGAGAACGCAAATTTTGACGTCCTCCTACCGCCTTCGAGATGTCCACCGATGATGCGTCGTTGATTCTTTCCACGCTTTAGTAGTTAAAGTATACATACATATTTACCTACTACCTATGTACTGTTCGCCAACGAATCGACCAAAGATATTTCTGTTACCAAATGTTTGTGAACTGTCACTCGATAATTCGAGTATATCTATTTATATAACATATTCTCTCTTTGTCTTGAGTGTATCAAAGCACCTATTACGCGCACACTACAAAGAATCCCCTCTCAAAAGTTGTTTTTATCGCCTTCTGAAAATATAATCGACATATATTTTGAAGATTTCACTTGTAACGTGAAGTGTTCAAATATCTCAATCTTTGTTATTATTTCAAATCGAACACGAATAAAAATGAATAATAATTTTGTAGTTTCGTAAGAGCGTAAAGCTTCATTTCATTCGCTGATCGTTTTTATCTTTATAAATTCAAGCAAGGCGGATCTGACAATTTTTGGGCCGGTATTCCTCATTATTTTCTGTAAGGTTGTCAATAATAAAAAGATTTATTTTCGAAAAATTATCTCTGTTGATTGTTCTTATTGAAATGATATATTGATATAAGTACGATTTAATTATATCACATTTACTTTTATTCGTTAATTTGTTTTTCATTTAAAAAGCTTAAAATTAGCTGAACAAAAGAATTATTAAGATGGACCAAAAAAAAAAAAAGTATATTATAAGATTCTTTATTCTTTCGTTGCTATTACTATTATTACTATTATTACTCTGCTACTAGTAGATATTACTATTCTATCATTGTCATCAAATTATTACATTATTATCATTATTATCATGATTTTCATCGTTGTTGTATACAATGATATTATATCTAGTAGGTAACGTACTGAATTTTTCAATTAAAAAAATTCGTCAATCATTCACAAGAAATGAAGACTGTTATAAAAAAATATAAGTAACACAAATGGTAAATGAAATAACGAGAAAATATATGATTAACTTGTCTTATCGCACACTCTTAATTTTTCTATTTACACTTGACGAATTATTTTCCATATATTACGGGTTTCTTATAACAGTTAAGTCAATGAAAAAATCTGAGACAAAAGAATAAGAAAAAAACTTTCAAAGAAGAAATCACTTCGACAAGAAATGCTTTTGTTTCGTATAAAGCGATGATAACTCGAAGCAAGTAATAAGTACAATATAACGAACGTCGCAAACATTCCAAAGAAAATGATTATTTGTATTTGAATATTATTGTTGGTAATGACTGGCAGGCTAAACATTTTTGTTACGCGTTTAATTATCATTCGATCTCGTTACACTAGTTGACTTTTCGATTTATATATATTCGAGTTAAGATAAGATTGCGTATAAAAATTGACACACGTATTAACGTCCTGAAAATTGTTCCCGTTAAATACATACATATGTCATGTGCCGTTAAATACGAACGTTTATTGCACATAAAAATACTGGATTCCGTTGACAATACTCGATGGATTTATTTGTAATAATCGATAAGTATAACAAACGATCGAATATCTTAACGAAAATAATTTTCGATTAAACAATTGTTGAAGTAGCGAGCGATATTCGGAGAAAGCAAGCTACATTATATTTCAGGGTGTAGAAATACGCTTATTAAATATAATAATAATTGGTGGTCTATATACATATATTTTGCTCGTAAATTCAATAAAAAGTTTGTTATAGGATAAAAGTTTGGAGTGTATGGGTTTGCGAAATGTACAAGGCAGTTATAGTTAATTGCTATCAATGTATTTCTTGTAATCAATACTATTCTACTATACTTATTCTCTTTCTCATAAAATATTGATATTTTTATAATCGCTTTTATTATAGCCTAAGTGTGCAGAAATTAAATAAATATTGAAAATCAGGATTTCGTTTTCATTCATTTCTATTGGTTCATTGATTTTATTTCTCTTTTTCTTTTATCATGTAATATTCGTTCATTTTTAATGTGGGATCTATTTTCCAATAACGATTATCTTCGAATAATAATCTGATGATATTTCGATATTGTCGTAGCAATAGAATCGGTTATCATTATTACGCGTGATACATTATTTTACCATGAAAATTAGATTATTTCATTATTCCATACTGCCATGAGTTAACTTTGCTGCCATACGAGATAATTTTAATCGAAAGTGAAATTTTTAACGATTTATAAGAAAATTCTGTTATCACCGAATAATAATGTTGTATCTTTTTAAAATTATTACTCTAAAGCTTATCGGTGGACGTTCAAAGCGAGAAAATGGAAGGAGGGCATCAAAACTTCCAAACAAATATACAAAAATACATTCATTGAAACAATAATCAGATGATAGTAAACTGTTGAGAACAACTGATCTCGCGAATATTTATTTTCTATCGTGTAAAAAAAGGATTGTTGTTGAAAATTCATTTTTCTCTCCCAATTTAAAAATTTTTTCTCTTTAAAAAAGTAGTAGTTTCTTCGATTCCGTCACGATTTCCTTTCTTCCTCTCTCCCTCCTTTTTTTCTTTTCTTTTCTTTTCTTTTTTTTTTTAACACAAACAGTTTATCAAGGAAACATTTTTGAAGTTTGTTGCGAAAAAAGAGAAAATGTAAAATATAAATATCTTCATGTCAATTAATCTAGGGAACATCAAAGACAAGGATAATACCCTTGCACCATTGAGAAAACTCTTATTCCACAAGTGTTTTTTCTATCACCTCACATACTTTCTAATGTGCATCCACTTATAAAAATCATTCGTCCATTATTTCTACTTAGCAGACAGAGAAAAAGAAAAAAAACAAAGACAAAGAGAGAGAAAGAGAGACAAAGAAAGAGAAAAAGAGAAAGAGAAATCAAAAAAAAAAAATAGAAAATGGAGATAAAAAATTACGTATATGTATTTGCATGTATGTATGTAAAAAGAAAAGAATACGTACGTATGCGTGTGCTTGCAAGTATGTGAGAACCGAAGACAAAAAGATGGTTTTTACACAGTAAGGGATTTAATATTTCGATTGACATTTATAGAAAAATAAAATTTAGAATTTATATTTCGATTCCGTTAAGAATCATTTCAATGACATTACAATAGTTACACTCATCATGTACGTGTATTAAAATTACTTTAAAAATGAGATACTTTGCTTCTCTATTTAATAGTAGTGATGTGTGTGCGTTGTGAAACATACTTATATTCTGATTTTTTAATATGAATATTTATATCAATACAAATATTGGTAATAAAATTTATCAAATAATTACCTAAACAATGAAAGAAAAAGATGGGACGAAAAGAAAAAGTAATTTCGAATTTTTTTTTTTCAATCAAATAAAATTATAAATAAATATCTGAACAGAAAGTAATTTATTCTTTAACAAAAAGGTACAAATATGCAACATAAAATATTAAATATTCATGTTAATGCATTCGAGGAAAACTTAAATCTATATTTCATTGTATTCTTATATTTATTTTTTATTCGATTGATTTTACATTTACCGAATGTTCCACGTAAAAAAAAATAGAATTCTTGTGAAAAATTATTAAAGCTTTCTTTTTATTGAATTATTAAAAATTTATTTTTATTATCCAAACTTAAATTTGTTACAATATTATTTTCTATAACGTTTTATCATATATCGTAATATTAATGCGGTACAAATTACTCTTTTTTCATTTATTAATTAACGATAATAATTGATAATAAATATATATATTTGTATAAAAATATACAATGCAAATATACAAAATAATAGCAATTAGTCGTTGTTTATCTAATAGCAAATAATCTGATTAACATCAGATTAACATCAATATATTTTATCATATCTATCACATCTTCATATCTATTTAACGCATGAGATCATATTTAATTTGTATTATTTAAATTTGCGGCAAATCTAAAAAAAAAAATTAATATAAATTAATCCAATTAATATTCCCATGATTTATATCATACAAAAATGAATATTCGAACTAATTTTAATTTATTTTAATTTTTCATGCTATTAATCACTAACGTGATATCAATAATAAACATTTAAAGTAGAATCTACATGCGATCATCGTATGCGATCAGCAAAATATTCAAATTGCTATCGAGCAGATAAGAAGATGTATCGATCCTATGTTATGTCGTTAAATGAATATAGTTTTATTAAAATACATAATGTATACTAAAAATGTATACTTAAAATATATAATATGTAATAATGTAGATATGTTGGTATTGATCAGCATATCTACATTATTTTATAATATATTTTTTATTTTTTTTCATTATAATATTAGATAAGTGACTTTTACTTCCATTTCAATTCTTTTATAAAGAGTTGTTACGCAATGTTAATCAGAAGAATATGATCACTGACGAATTATATATCTACTATATAAATAAAATCTAATATATAAATTATAAATTAATATTAAAATATATAAATAATATCTATATAACTATATAAATAAAATTCTATGATAAAATTTGATGATTCGAAAAATGCTTGCATCATAACAAATTTCTCATTTGAGTTTTTTTATGAAGTGAAAGTTACTTATCATATATACATATTTATTTAATTCAACGCATTTCAAATATCAAGATTAATTGTGTATTTTCATAATTCATCATGATTAGTTGCGACCGTCTAAAGCTACTAGTTTATATTAATTTTTGACTGAATAACAACCTTAAGGTCTAATACAGACATATGATTTTTTGTCTTTGGGATATCGTTACAATTATGTATATCTATTTTTTTTTTAAATTGATAAAATACAAAAAAAAAATTATTGATATAATTACAACGATATTGCAAATCGTTCATCTTATCATCCGTATAAACAGATATCAATAACGTTGAAATGATTTTCTAACCTGATTGTTAAATCAAAAATTAGCTAAACGCAGTTTAAGGTTCGATGCAAACAGGTTACTTTTTGCCACACGATTTTACATTTGTCTTCATTATTTTTAATTGAAAAAAGACATATAATCGCAACGACATTATGCCATTCATGTGAACAATGCCTAAACTTCATAGTTATGGTGACTAAACAACAATGTGTAAAGGATCCTAAAAATAATGAAATCAGCCATTGAATAAATAAATAAATGTGCAAGCATTTTTATACGTAAAATCAGTAATTTTTTTTCTAGAGAATTTTTGTAGCATTTTCATATGTTGAAAATAATTGTTTACAATTTTTTGAAGACTTCATTATGTGCAAGTACATATTAAATATATTTTTCAATCATATTCAACAAACTAAAATATATTTAGATTCCTGGAATTCATGTTGTAAATATATCAGATATCCGAATTTCACAAATGACTACTACTTAGATATTTTTATCCTCGGATTATAAATATTTTTTGTCTCTTTTTATCGTAAATATATATATATATTTTTCTTTAAATTAATATTATTGTAATCGTTATATTGCAAATATTTTTTTATGTTATTTTTTATTATTCATTACTTTATTTTATTTAAAAACAAAAATTTAAAAACGAAAAAAAGATACATTATATATCAATACTTTATATTAAAATTATTAAAATTTAAAATTTAAATATAAAATTTTAATTTTTTATAAGAAATTTTTCTGCACAGGATATCATTTATATTATAAAAAATAAATAATATATTAATACTTTTGAAAATATTCAAATCGCTTATTTTGAAATTATAATCAGATAATGAAATATCGCATTAATACTGAAATGAACAAATGAATTAAAAACAATTGAATTATTGAAAATAGAATCAGAATAAATATATAAATATATAAATTATACTAAAATAATAATGGAACGCAAAAAATAAAATTATCTTAGTATTCTTTAGATATTATATCTACACATGATATAAAAATAATAATAATTTGAATATTAAAGTAATACGAATAAGTAATACAAACAAACAATTTAGAAGAAAAAACAAATTAAACACAATAACATGTTTTTTTATTATTTCCAATAACATTAATTTATATTGAATATTAAATCGTTATAAGTTACTCACAGTTTTGTTTTTGTTATATATATTAATAATTCTAATAACGTGTCATTTTTTTTGTCTGAAAACATTTGAGGAAATAACATAAATATATTTTTTTCTTTTATTAATCGTTAAGGTTAACAATTTTTTAACTATGATCCGTTAATTTTTAAGAATTTAAAAGTTATTAATCAGGAAATATTTTTCAAACTGAAATTTGATTTGTTATTTAGTTATGAGAAACATAGTAAGAATAAAATGTAATTTTATTTAATTTTTAATTGGAATTAATTATTAATTATTAATTGTTAATTATTAATTAATAACTATTAATTATTAATTATTAATTATTAATCATTAATTAATAATTGTTAATCATTAATTATTAATTATTAATCATTAATTATTAATTGTTAATCATTAATCATTAATTATTAATTATTAATTATTAATTATTAATTATTATTGTTAATTTTTAGTTCATATATATTTTTGTAAAAATATTAAATAAATAAAAATATAATAAAAATATAATAAATTAATGATTAGGGATACGAGAATATGTATACCATATAACGGAAATGTTCGAATTAAATTATCATTAAATTTAAAAATTGCTAATTAAGTTAACTAATAATAATAATTAATAAGTTATAAGCTTAAGTTTTATACTAATTATATTACTAATTAATACTATTATTATTAATAGTACAAACAAAATTTAAGACAAAAAGAGCAAAAGATAAATTCCAATTCTTTTATTCTTCATTAAATAACATAAACTTAAATTTTTTTCTTTAATATGTAATCAAGTAATATAAAATATAATTGAACTTTTTTTTTTGAATTGTAAATATTTTTTAAATATTATAAAATATTATAAAATAATATTATAAAATAAAAAAAATAAAAAAATTAATAAATAACTTCTTTTAAGGGTTATTTCGATGAAACAAAATTCTATCGCGTTCTTCAAAATGAATATTTTAAATAAAAAATTAACGCAAAAATTTCTAAATTAATTTATATCACATTCTTATTTTAAAATTAAGAGTAAAATAAATATATTTATTAGAGATGATACTACTGATTTTTAAATTACCAAAATCCAAAATTTAAAAAAATCTGGAAATTTTAAAAAATCATAAAACTTAAAATCAAAAATAAATATTATTATTATTTTTATTATTAAAAAATAATATTTTTTTTTTTTTTCTAAGAAAATATTTTTCTAAAAAAAATAAAATCTTAATAAATTTTGATTTGATAAAATTTTTCAAATTTAAATTAATAAATCAATAATTGTTATTATTTTGAATTAAATATAAATAATTTTAAATAATCTTTCTTCATATGTGTTTTATCTTTTCTTCATATATTATAATGAATTAATAAAAAAAAATATTATTGTAATGTATAGATTAGGAATCATATATTAATTATAATGAATAAATCTGAATTAATTATTAGCAATTATTATTAATAGATTTTTAAGAACTTCAAAACAAAAAAATAATAATAAAAAATCATAAACTCAAGAAATTTTGAATTTTCGAATTTTAAAACTTTTTTTATTTTTGTTTTGCCTTATCCTCAATATTTATAAATATTAAAAATCATGTTTTTAATATATATAAAAATATTGTTTCATCAATATCATACTTTTGTGAATAACAAATATATACTTGAATACATGAAAATAATACACATAACATATATGTAAATAGGCATATAAATGAAGATAAAATTATTTTTGAAAGAACACCGTTGCAATATCGCAATATGAGAATTTTCAACTATTATCATTGTTAATTGGAAAATAAAAATAATAATAACTCTTGTCAAATTTAATCTTGTTAATTTAGTATTTTATCTTTTATGTAAATGAATACCGTGATAAGAATATATCGACAAATAATATTTTGAACACAATTATTAACCGTGTAATTGAGTAAAGTTACTCAACAAATCACATCGATTTTCAATCTATTGTATGATATTTTAATTATTCAACACATGAATTTATTAATATTTGAAAAAATTTAACATTAAAAAATAATAAACAATTTCTAAGAATTGATTGATTGACACATATATGTTATAATATTTATAATCAAAATATTATAATACTTATAACATAATATTTTGTTATAATACTTATAATTATAATATTTTTATTTTTAATTATAATATTTTCTTTTTTGCTTTTTCCAATATTTTATATAGAATTTTAAATAATCTTAAGATATTATATATTATTTTTTTAAATCGTAATTATTTTGTAAGAAATGGACAAATACATTAAAATTAAAAGAATACTGAACATTATTGCTATTTTATTTAATTATTTTGTTTAATTTCAATCCTTACATTGCTATATATTATTATTTATTTATCTATCAATTAAACTTTTAAATAATAAAATAGATTTATAAAAGATCACTAATAAAAGATTTAATTAATACAATTTTTATTTCTATAAAGGAATAAAAGTTAACAATTAAATATAAATTTCAATTAAATGATCGAGAGAAATTGGATTTTTTCATTTATTAGTCAAATAATTACACGATAATGAAAATATGTATAAAAAGAAAATTAATTTTTATTTTTACGAATTAGAAAATCAAGATATTTTTTTGCCATGATATTCCATGATATTTCATTGATATTAAAAATAAATATATATATAAATTAAAAATATTTTTATCTAATTCTTTGTTTTATTTTTTATTAGATTTAAGAAAAAAGAAGAAATTATATAAAAATATAGTATATTTCATAATAAAATTTCTCCTCAGCTCTGCATCCGTTTAAAAATAATTATTAATTTTATATTTTACTGAAAATAAAATATAAAAGGAAATATTAATAATCGATTATTAACTATGATAAATTCATTTACTATTAAATTTTGTATTTCAAATTATCAAGAAAAATATCATTACATCGAAATAAAATTTAAAATTTCATCATATTACTATACTTATTTTACATTAAAATTATTTACACAAAAATATTTTTGGAAAATAGTAAAATTTCAAAAATTCAATATCGAATATGAATATGAATAAAATTCTTTATTCAAAAACTAGATTTGAATAATGAATATTTTTTTTATTTTTATTAACTTAAACTTTAACGAATATTGCTATTAGTTCTATATTTATATAATTTTGATTATCTATTGCTTATTCATCAAAATTAGGTCAACCTTTGTATAAAAATAGAACTAATTAAAACATAAAAAGAAATCACAAGAAATCAAGAAAAAGGAAATGTTTTAAATTTTCATTTTTTTAGCTAACTATTATAATATTATTATAAAATGTTACAATTAATATTTCACTTCCAATATATATTTATTTATATCTTGTACACATATGTATGTATAAATAATTGTTATAATATAACAATAATAACAATAATAATGATAGTAAAAGTATATCATAATAATAATAATAGCGATTTTAACAATAATATATTAACATATATAAATATAAATACAGGATTATGAATATTTATAATTTCAATTTATTTACATATGATTTTAAAAAGTAATTAAATAAATATCAATAACTAAATAATTGTTCGCGATGAACATATTTATTAAATACTTTTATAGTCATTAATTTTTCAAATTTGATGTTTTAACTTAAAAGCATACAAAATAAATCAAAATTGTATTCAATTCAGTTCATTAAAATTAAATACTCGCTCAGTTATACATATTCACTTATTTTTATTTTTCAAAAGAAAACATTTTTTCCAGTTGAATTAATATTTTTTATTTTGTTCTTTTAAAATTTAAAAATAAAATTAAAATTTAGTAATCGAATTTAATATTTTTTTATCTCTTTACTTAAAGAAAGATTAGTTTTCATCATATTTTTTTATAAAATCGAGATTTTCAAATTTTTATTTGAATATTTTATATTTTTATATTTTATATTTAATAATAATTTAATAATAATATATTTAATAATATTTAATATTTTATGAAAATCAAAAATAAATCTATTTATATATAATATATTTACATTTTAAATAATATACTAATATAAAAATATATGTTAATTAATATAAATTTCATTGAAAAAAAATATATTAAAATTACAAATAGTTTATTAAAAATCTAACAGAAAAAATGATACATTACTTTGAAAAAGAGAATAAATTGAAAATCTTTTAAAATCATATACTTGAGCAAAATTAAACTTATAACTATAATCGAAAATAGTGCAATAAATTAAAAAAATTTGAAAAATATTTATTATTATACAAAATTATTATTATTTATGATATTTGATTATAATTATTATTATGATTACTATTTTAATGACTATTCAAATTTCAAGCTAACTAAAAACTAAATGTTAAATAATCGATCTATATTCTTACATATAGTATTGATGATAATATTGATACAAATTTATTAAATTGATTTATATATTTGTAATAACACAAAATCGTAAGAAAATGTAATTATTTTATACAAAAATATGTTTTTAATTTATAATTTATAATTATTTTATACTCGTTTAATATAAACGAATTTCCAAAATTATAAATGTTATCAAAATATCAATTCATAATATTTATCATTCTATTTCATTTTTTATTTCAATTTCTAAAGAAGCTCATTAAAAATGATAAATGATAAATATTAATAAAATAATAAGATTAAAAATGTATTTTAATATTAATGATAAAATGCTAATTAATCTGCTATTTTCTACGCAAGATATTAAAGATGATGTTTGATTGTTGAGAATGAAATGGAAATAATTTAAACTGTAATTGAACACCAATATTGTAATAATATAAGGTCGTGTCGACTAAAATTGTAAGGCCATTGCTTTATCTCGCGGAACTTGTAGTCGTTAAGACTCGATCGTTCGATTGTTCGATAAGATAATCTGCACTGTTAATATTGCATGAACATCTGATAATTATGTATATCACACAGAGTTACGCGTTGTCCTTTTCTATAAAACTTTCACAAGATAATTACTAACCAGATAAAATAGAATTGAAATTAATCAATAATGAATTCTGATTCTTAGGAAATATGTAGTATTTACGTATTAATACCTAGAATTTAAAAAGCACATTCATTTTTTTACAGTTATTTATTATCACGGTTGCATTAAGTGATGTCATATTTATATTATTAAATAATTCATTTAATTTCAAATTATAAATTTAAATTATTATTTTGATCTTTAAAATTAAATACTTAATTAATTATATTTAAAATTCCTTTTTTATTATGGACATACGCTATAACTAGATATAACAGTGCAATTCTATTACTTTTCTTATTTATAATTATTTATAATGCAACGCACAACTTTCAAAAGTTTATCTTCCATGTTTAAAATGCACTTGTCACGCATCGACTGTCTTGAAATTTTTTGTCGGTATTGCAGATATCTTTATTTACCAATCAGTTTTGGAAAAAATACAAAGATATCAGCACTACAATAGATACAATATTTCATGATAGACATTATATATGTTATACACAAAATTGCACTTACATTCCTTTTAAAAGAGGTTCGAATTATCTTTTTGTGATTTTAATTTTCACTTTAAATATAGAATTCAAAATGATTTTACATAAATAATTTTTAATTAAACATTAACATGATATATACATCATATGATATATACGTATTATGATTTGGACATTTTTTTTAGAAAAAATAAATAATAATTTAAAAAATAATTTACATGATATTATAGTAAAAAATCAGTATATATTTGATATAATTTTTAAATTAATAATTCATATAAATGATATTCAATAATATTATAATCAGAATTAATTAATGTATTTAATAATAATATGATAAAAGCAGAATTTTTAAAAAGTAAAAGTTTTTATATTATAAACAGAAAGAAATGAATAATATTGTAGTCTTATAAAAGTATATATATAGAAATTCATGTTATTACATTTGACATTATTCTATTAATTTTCATTATCTTTCAAATTCAAAGAAAACGAATTTAACTTATTTTTAGGATTTTTTATAATTTTTTAAAAAATACAAAATATCCATTTATTTTATATAATTTTTTTAATATTAAGTTGATAGAATATTTTATTAAGAGATACGCAATTTTAATTTAGTTTCATGAAGTTATTATTAATTTGATATAAGATATTTATTTTTATTATATAAGTTTAATTTATAATAAATTAATTTTCTTTTGTTTTTTGCAACAATATTTTCCCAATAAGAATTACAATTCCATTAATCATTCAATATTATTCAATATTTTATTTTCTAAAAAAACTTATTGTATCACATTAAGATTTTATAATATCTTTATTTTTTTATTCAATATCTTATATATTATATATATAAATTTATATNTATAATATATATATACTTATATGTTTTTTTATATAAATTTATATATAAATATATATATATTTATATATAATATAAATTTTTTATATAAATATATTTATTATAACTATAAACTATATCTTTTAATTTGATTATAAATCGTTTTATTATTAAAAAGTAAAGAATATATATATATAAGAATATATAATAAAAATAACGCAAAAGATAATAAAAATATCTTTAATTCAATATAATGTCATTATGTACATAACATTTATATTTACGTAATTTAACAAAGCAACATCTTCTATTTTCATAAAAAATACTTTTATTATTTAAATGTATTTAGTTTAATTAAACATAAATTCTATATAATTTATATTATAATTATAACGGAATGAATATGCAAAAAAGTAAGAAAAATACTTTATATAAATGCTTAAAACTTACATGTATAATAATTGAATATTTAGATAATCGATCATCATTTGTGCATTTTAAATAATATTCTACGACAACAAAATTAAAAGAATGCAAAGAACCTCTTTTAAATGTGAGTCTTACTTATTAAGCATTCATTACATAAATTGTAATCAATTAGAAATTCGAAAACTAATTGTTCGATTTTTTTTATCGATAGATATTAGGTGGATTCGTTTATAGGACGACCACAATCACGTGTGTAGATTAGCAATAGTGAATTATAGTATAGAATCTTGTATTGCAAATATTCTTCCTTTCGAATTTGAAAATGAATTCGTTGATTCGTATACATCTAATACGAATTTGAATATACATTCGTAACAAAAATCGAATTGTAGAATGAAACGGATTAAAAAAAAAAAAAATTAATATATAACCTTGAAATACTATTTTAGATGCATTTAAATGTATAACATTGTCGATAGTGGTAAAAAATATTTTCGAAACATGAATGCGTTGATTATATTGTTGGACGTTATCGTATTGTCTCGTTGTCACTGTTATCATTTATACAAATTTAATACTAACTTATACAACTCCATAGTAATACAACTTGGAATTGACAAGTACTGCATTAATCGATTATAAGCTATTATTTATTTAGAATATCTTTTTTTATCTTAATAAAAATGAATTTTTTGTATATTACACATTACTATATATATATATATATATATATATACATATACATTTACTTATTTTTATTCAAAGAATTATACCTTTTTTATTTCTCAGATCGATCAAGTATAAGGGAATTGACTCAAAATAATATTTCAATTACATAATTCAAACAGACAATATCTCTATCAAACACAATTTTTAAATTGAGTTTCACTCAAATATTTTAATTATATCTTATTTTTCGAATCTAGTATCTAATTTTTCTTGTGAATATACGCACACATTTTTAATATTTATGCACATTGATACTAATATTTAATTGATGAAACACGATTGTAATCATTTTCTTACATAAATAAATATATTTAACTACGCATCATGATATACTAAATTGAAGAAAGTAATTGAAATTTTGAATGCATTTTATATAAATATATCTATATAAATATCTATATATCTATATATCTATATAAATATATAGATATATTTTAAATAATAAATTATTCAAAATCTTTATACTTTTTAAATCTATATACTATACAGAGTCTTTCAGAAATAAGTGGCCAAACTTTAGAAGCGTACTCTACTCATCATTATTAAAACAAAATTATATAAACAACATAGGATAATAAATTACATTTTGGAAATGGTTTGTGCGGATTTATAATATAGAATTTAAGTAATTTGAACATTCTATTAAATGAAATCGTAATTTCATTCAACAAAGTTATGAATTGATTAATATATTGATCTTTTTAATATATTATCTTTACTTGTTCATTAAATAAATTATTTATTGATTTAATCTCATTATTGATTCCAGAAAGTGCTTCTTTGTATAAAAAAAAAAATGATAATTATAAGACGAGAGATCCAGACTATAAGAAATATTTCCTTTTCTTTTTCGATGAATGGAAATAGAAGATACATTATATGTTGTTATTTAAGAAAAGTATATATTTATTTTTTATTTATATTAGTATTGATTAAATTTTTACAAATTTAAAATAATTTTTATTATCTCAAGAAAATATTGGAAGGAAAACATAAATAATAAACTGAGAATCTAATCTCGATATTATTTCTATCTGAATTTCATTTATATAATTTATAATAAATATCGATATCATTATTTTTACATTATTTTTGCAAAATAGACAAGAGAGATTAAAATAGAACTTATCTTTAATAACCATATAAATTTGTTCCAACATCTAATATTAGCATAGTCAATATTTTTATTTGTATATTTTTTTTTCAATTTTTTTATCAAATAGAAAAAAAGTAATAAGTAAGCTTTAATAAATAACATGTATATTTTTTTACTTTTATCAATAATTAGTTTATAAATATTGAAAAATAAGAATAAATAATCGACTTTCTAAAATTCAGAAAAGTCAAAATATTGTGATCTAACATAATCATAATCAATGAAATTTTCTTCTATCTAATTCTCATATTGCCGAATTTTTCTTTCTTATTTTTTTTACAATATGTCTAGTATACTTTTTAAATTACGTAATCAGTCAATCAACAAGTCTATATATATTATCTTATAAAGAAATTTATCAATTCTAATAAATCTGATTTTAATGAAAATTTGTATATATGTAAAGTATAATTATATATAGAATAATCTATTTTTCGATAGGAAGTCTCTTTGAGTAAGATATAAAATCAATTTCTAGATCTTTTTTTAAAAGATATTTTTATATTTTATATAAAATTTTAATTTTTTATACAGAATAATGGAGTATTAAAAATCTAATTATTTTATAATTTAAAATTTTATTCTATCTAATTTTATTAAAAAAACAATAAAAATATAAATATTAAATAATAAAAATACTAAATAATAAAAATTGTTTTATATAAAATCTATTATGATCTATATATTTATATACATATAGATATACAATATACAATATTTCATATAAAATAGAATTATTGTTTGAATTGATTTTGATAATAATTTATTAATTGAATTTTTATAAAACATAGAAAGCTTTTGTAACTAACAGTATATTATGTAATTTTGATAATTTTTATTAAATGAAAATAATACGAATATAATGATCTTTAGAAATCTAATAAGTATTGATAAATAAATTTAATAAGTTAAGATATAATAATTTATTCAATATTTTCATTAAAATCATATTTTGTAATATTTTGTATTATATAACTTTTGATTCATCGATCTTGAATTGTTAAAAATCACTCAATAATAAATTAAACTTTGATCGAATAATTTAAAACTCAATAAATTAATCCGATTTCAATTATTCAGTTGTCTATTTTTTTAATTCAATGTTTTCAATTATATTAATTATCCAAAATTATACTTTCAGTCAAACAATTAATATAATAATTTACTTTTAAATATAACTAACATTTTTTAAGCAATATCATTCTTTATTTTTTTTTTTTATATTTCCAAAAAATGTTTATATACAATTTTATTTTTCAATAATATATCTTTTATTTTTTTATTTTTTATTATAATTGCTAATATTCCAATAATTTTATATTTATTATATTATATATAATTTCCACAGTATTTGAGTATCAAAAATAACAATTTTATCTAATTTTCATTTAAATAACGTTATTGTCAGCTATTAAGAAATCTATATCAAAAATGATAGAAGATTATCAATGATGTTTTTTCTTTTCATTTTTCACAAAAATATGATATAACACGTTATCTTTACATCGATATATATATTATAAAAATATTCATTAGATAAAAGACTTTCATGTAAAAGTTTATTTAAATGATTTGAGATTGATTGAATCAGTCAATTGATTAAAAGAATTCATTATAGCATATAATGAATGAAAATGACTCTTTTCATTTCTCGTGTAAATTTTGAAAATTTGAAAAAAATCACTCAAATGCTATACAAGAACAATATTAGCACAAAAAAAATTAAAATTAATCTTTGTTGAAATAAAAGAAACATCATTTTTGAAAAATTTATTTATATCATTTATATGTATTATATGAATTTATATGTATTATTTATTTATATGTATTCTTCATTAAATAGAAATATTTTATCAAATAGTTCATTTTTAAAAAATAATTATTTATTATTATTCTTTTATGCTATAAATTCAGCAATTATTTAATCATTCTAGGAAAAAATTTATTTTACTTTAAATTGAGAGAGAAAAATATTTTTTTCATTAATTAAGTAATATATTTAATCGTTTTAAATTTTTTCATTAAAAAATCCAAAATAATGTGTAATATAAAATATAAAATTGGATATTTGGAAATTTATTGAAAAAAAAATATAAAAAAAAAAGCTTACAATAATTGTATAACTTTGAAAAAATTCGAATATCATAAATAAGAAATAAATTTTGAAACACCATATTCTAACAACAAATAGAACAAGGACTTAAGTATATTATTCAAGTAATGTGAGCCAATAAAATCCTCATTATTTTCTGTTGAAATAAAAAATAAAATAATAAAAAAATAAAATAAAAAAGAAGAAAGAAATAAAATTTATTAATAATAATAATTCAATTTTTTCTTTATTAATAATACATTGAGAGAAAGAAAACCGTTTAAAAGTCTTTTTGTTAAATAAGACACAAATACATTATACACAATTGAGTAACTATAACTGAGTTACTATAAATGAGTAATAAATTTTTTATCTATGTATAAAATATAAATATATTTAATAAATGCATAAATATAAAGAAAGAAACATTAATACAGTACAAAAACTGGTTTTTGCTATTAAAACAAAAAAATCAATTTAATTAATATTAATATTTTTTTATAGATATATATTGACAATTAAAACAGCATTGCTTATTATGTATTTTTATTATGCACGATTTCATCACGATATTACGTTCATGAGAGTTTCGATAATTTTTGTTGTTATATTGCAATATTTTCTTCCCTGTTTATTGCTAAAATGGGAATTAGCAATATCGAAATACATATGAGCAATCATGTTGAAATCATACTTGTCGCTAGAAAATGATTATTAATATTCATATCTGTTATTTATATAGTAATTAAAAAGAAACACGTATTCACACATAAAAACACACATATATAAACACGTAATAAGAATTGTAGTCTGTTAAGAAGTTAAATTTCATAAAAAATTGAAGATTAATTTCTGTTGAAATCATAAAAATATAGAAAGAAAAGTCGAATAATATATTAAGTTTAACAATATTTGTTTCGAAATAAGAATGATATCAAAAAAAATTTAATAAGAAAGAGTATATTTGTACCACACAATTATTAACTAGCAATTAATTATTCTTCAAATAAAATTGTCAATTTTATATATGATACAACATTATAGATGACAAAATTTTAAATTTTTTATTTACATCAGGAAGAAAAAAAGACAGATTTGTTTTACTAATTTTTTAACATCTATTGAAAAAATAAATATTTGATCTGATTAAAAAATAAACGAAATACAAGAAAATTTATCGAATATCACTTCTTATTTATTCGTTAATTAGTATTCAAAGAAACAATGAATTTAAAATTATTTTATTTTTGATAAATAATTTTGAAATTTTTTTTTTAATTTTTTTTCAGAATTAACAATTTACCGAATTAATTTGTATTCAATTCCACAAATGTTTCATTCGATATTTAATTCTATAAAATATATAAAATTAGTTTTTATCAAAATATCAATTATTCTAAGAATTTAGTAAATAATTAAAAAATTAAGATACTACATCACACACACAAATTTTAGAAATAAAACAATAAAAGAAAACGGAATTAAATTTTAGCTTTGATGACATAATGTTTACTTCAATTATTATAAAGTTCTTTCAAATTTAATTTAAAAATTTTTAAAATTGATGTTGATATTAAAGATTTTATTAATAACTACAAATAGATTCTAGAAATTATAATTAAACTATTTTTTAATCCGAAGAAAATGTATAATTCAATTTAAAACATGTTGATGATTAAACTAAAATAATTTTTAAACAATATAATGATGAAATAGCGACGAAAAAACTTATTAATGTAAATCTATTGTTTCAAACTTTTCCATAGATTAATTTTAATAATCAATAAATAAAAATTTTTAAAATAGATCAACATGATATATTACGTATACTATATATTTTTACAATATTTTAATGTATTTCAATCTCTTCAGCATATGATTATGCATAAAAGAAAAATTTTTTATAAATTAACAAAAAAAAAATAGAAATCTCATGATTTCATCAATCAAGAAAATAAATAACAATGCGTGAAATACGTTTCTAAAATTATTTCACTGTGAACATCGAGAGAAAGATGATTATAATGTGAAAAATAAAGGAAAGAAGGAAGAAAATGTGAACGTTGCGTTAGCATGAAACAATTGTAAGATGTGTGAATGTCATAGATATTACCATCTACTAGATATTACCATTTACTTATCAAATAGTTGTGTAATTTTTTTAAACCAAAACTTTGATGCTCCAATAAAAATGGAGGGAGGGAAGCAAATAGTAACATTTAATAACAAAAAAAAAAAACCAATTGATTCTAACTCTATTCTATCTCTATATTCTTCTACCGATTATATTTTTCTAATTATATTTGTACTTTAAATTATAAACTGTAATTAACCAAGCATCTTTTCGTGCTTGTATAAGACCAGAAAAAAATAAAAAAGTAAATCAAGGTTGTCAGCAAGAAAATAATGATGAATGCAGAAATTTATTTAAGGTAAATGTATATGCTTCGAATAAAAAAAAATTAAATAATGTTGTAAAAAAAAAAAAAAAGAAAAAAATGATAGAAAAGCGACTCATATTATTTTTTTAACATTGAAATTATGTTGCTCGTTTTTCCATATATATCTAGTCTATTTTTCTTATCGATCTTAATTTTTCAAACGGTTTGTACGCCACGTCTATATAAGCATATATAGATGTATATATGTATTATTAAAAAGAAAAAGAAAAAATAAAAAAAAAAAGAATATGTAAAAAGAGATTGAAAATAATAATTAAGCGATAATATTAAAAGTATCAATGTATTTCGTAAAAATAAATTATAACATACGTATATGAGTAGAACACGATGTATTTAATGCCGATTTAATTAATTAATTTTATATACGGTACATATTAAATATACGGTACATATTAAATATATTATACTGTGTTTGCACAAATTTCTATTAAAATCGAATTTATCAGGACCGCTATTGAAGTTTGAGCGCTGAATTTTGCTCTCAATATCTTATGATTCATTATTCAATTCGTTTTACATATCGTGATCAATTTTATTACAATATTTTGATATATGTACTGGTTCTCAGTGAATATATCGACTAGACGTCTTTTACGGTTTATTAAAATCCTGCAATATTGTTTCCGTTTTTATAATTAAATTATGAAACCTTTGAAAAATGTATGTAATCTTAATTCAATATACTTATAAAAAATCAACTCAAAAATTTTTTTATATTGTATTATAAAAAATATTTTGTATTATAATTTGTATTATAAAAGTATTATAAAACTGAAAAAATATTTTGAAAATGCTATTAAAATAATAGTGATTGTTATTAATTAAATATTAACGAAAAAATATTTACACAATTAATAGATAAATTCTTTGAACACACATTTGTTTATATTCTTATTTTAGATATAACATAATAAATATTCATTTTTCATGAAACATATTATATGTTAATTTCAAGAAAGAGTATTATAAAACTCAATAATATTGATATGCAAATACTTTCAAATAACATAGATATAATTATTATATACAATTATTACATACGTACATATTATAAGTAGAAAAAATTTTAAATGATAAAATTCAAAAGAATATATTTCACAAATAGATTAGCTACATTCCTTATTTTTGCTATAACTGGTTTCTATTTTTTTATTACATCAATAACTTGAATGATTTAACTATAATTCAAAAATAAAAGTTTTGATATATATTAAAAGTATATATTAAAAGTATATATTATAAATTTAATGTTTTGATATTTACAAATGTAAAATTAAAATTAAAAACAAGTGTTATATCTGTCTTATTTTTTACTTTTCGCTTATGAAAATATTTTTTAAAACGATTTTATGAAATTAATAAAATATCATAAAATAAAATGTATAAAAAACTTTGTATAATTAGCATACTTAGGCCTAATATAAAATTTATAAGATTCATAATCATTGAAAAAAATTTTTATATTTATATTGAATATTAAAATCATTTTATTTATTAATATTAATTTTTGAAATATTCATTTTATTAATTTTGAAAACATATTTAAAATGTTATCAAATAACGTCTAGCAATAATAATAACAAAAACGAACAATAATAAAATTCGTACTGAAAATAATTATCAAATATATTTATCTTGATATGATTTGTTTGTAAAAAAATTTTCTATTTTTCTATATGAATTTATTATTCTCGCAAAATGTTATGCTTCATAATCAGAAAAAAAATTGCTGTTGATCGTTATCAATGCTAGCTAATGAGAAATTTATTGTTTTTTACTCGAAAAAGATGTAAGAAAATAATCTGAGAACTTCTATAGGACATGGTTTTTAAATTATACAATGCAATGATTAAAAAAAAAAAAAGGAAAAAAAAATGAAGAAAATAAATAAATTCCACGTCCATCCTCAAATCTCAATCTCGAAATTTTAAATAAACCGTAATCTGTGTTAAATAGTTTTCAAAAATTGAAATGCATTTATTACGGTTGAAATTGCATAAAATAGAAAGATCATTGTAAATTGAAACTTTGTCAACAATGAACGAAGAAAACGAAAGTGCGAACACTGCGAAATCAATTGATCATCGATTTAAAATAATACACTTACACACAAGAAAATGAAGTGTAAATATAATTAATCTCTTATAAAATGATAATTAACAGTATAAATGATTTTTTTGTATCGTGAATATATCTTATATCATCAAGCTTTAGCATTAAATATCAGTCAAAAGAAATGCACACACATCGCTACACAATCGCCATTGAGCGAATAAACTTATTTTGTATACATCAATAACTTAAATACTAAATGATAACTTAACACACGTACACAAATGCAAATATACGATATTTACACACATAGCATAATATTTCACAGCATAATTTATAGTCTTGTTTAAAACGAAGAACTATTAAAACTTATCTCTATCTAATGTTTATATAATCTAACCTAATCCTTATGAAGATCAAAAATAATTCATACCAATAGATCGGAACTAATTTAATTTTTCTTATTTAATTAGCATTATTGTTGATCGCTAAACTGAGTGTGTCAAGATTGGTTTAGCAATCAAATTAATGAGGATTAATCGATTATGTATTCATGAAAAAAACAATTGAAACTTACGCATAGGCGTGAAAAATTATTAAAAAAAAAAGAAAAAAAGAAACACGTACACGATATTAATACATACATATATAAAACTATATAAAATATTAACACAATATACATAACTTATATGTATATATATGAAATACACATACATATGCATATATGTATACGTATATATATATATATATATATATATATATATATATATACGTATATATATATATATGCATGAATGTGTGTGTGTGGGTGTTTTTATATATCTATATATATTACATTATGTGCATATGCATGCGTAAGCATAAACATATGTTATATATACATATATACATATATAATACATATATAAAAATATATTATATAATATATATTTAATAGTATCAAAAACAAGTGCAGAAGTAGAATATAAATTGATAACTACTTCAAGGAATTAAATTTGAATCGCGATTTTAAAACGGGAATGGGAGATTAAGACGGATAAACATGATGAAGATAGAACACGAATAATAAAAACTCTTTCAGATTAAAAAGGAATACATAAAGAAAGGATTATGTGGGCGGGAATGAATAGAAACAAAGAAGTTATGAATAATATAATAATAACGACGATATTGTAAACGATTAAGATAATTTCATAGGGGTATAAATGGATGCGCGCGTAATGTAATATTCAATAACTATTTCCAGGTATTATCAACGAATTGTTGATATAAATTGCATTCGCTAAAATGAAAACAAAAACAAAAATCGCAAAATGAGAATACAAATTTTATAAAATAGTATAAATAGCCAGTAGTCGAAAATCTTTATAAACAAGATAAATGAAATTAGAAGAAATCTTTTTGGAAAAATATGAAATAGTGATTTTCTCACTTCATACAATAGCAAAAAAATTTCCTCTGATTTTTTATAATTATTATAATCGTGCATCTGTGAAATATTTAGAATACATTTATCCCTTTGAATGCGAATTCATGTTTGTTTGATTTTTATTGTCAGAATATTTCTATTTTTTCATACTATGGTAAGAAACGATAATATTTATTATTAAACATGTATGTACATATGAGCGTATGATTATATGCGAAAATTGAGTATAAATGAGAGACGGCAAGAAAGAGTCCGAAAGGAGAAAAGAAGAATGGAATAGAAAAAAAGAGTAGAAAAGAAAAGAAATAAATAAAAAGAACGAATCGTCATAAAGGATAATGTTGGAATTAATAATGATGTTTAATTTAATTACGCATAGAATGTGTTATTTTCTATCTTATGCATATTAAATGGCATTAGTAATATCGATAGTTATTAATTAATATCAATCATTAATTAATAGCATTCGATAGAAGGAAAAAAGAAATTGCGATAAATTAAAGTTACAAGTTGCATGGTACGAGTTATAATGTGCAGACGAAATTTTGTAAAAGATAAAAGAAGAGAACAATGTGTCTATATGCATATAACGATAGATAAAAGAATGAATAAAATGGAAATGATAGAGAGGAAAGGAAAGAGAGAGAGAGAAAGAGAGAGAGAGAGAGAGAGAGAGANTACCGTAATATAATATGAAATCTATCGGACATGAAAAAATAATAATACGACAATGATTGTGCTGTGTTGTACTACGAAATGTTGGCCTGTGACTATATTTCTTACTATTATATATATATATATATATATATGTATATATACACACACACATACACATATAAAAAAAATACAAATCATACATATATACATAGTATATATATATATATAATTATATTAATATACTATGTACATACGTATGATTTGTATTTTCTTATACGTGTGTATATATACATATATATATATATAGTGAATATATACATGTAACGTACGTATGCAATTTTTAATATGCAAAATCATGAAAGCGCTGAAATTTCGTTTAAAATCGTTTTAAAATTAATTTTCTCTACTATTTTCCGACCTAAATAATAAATTGTTGAAATAAGTTAAAAGATAAAATTGCAATTTGAAGAAGTAGAAGAAATTAAAAAATATTCTTTCTTGAGACCACATTTTAAAAAATATATTTTATTTAATAATAATTATATATGAAACAATTATTATTGTTGGTCTACTAAAATAAATCAACGATTTGATCATTTTATGACTTTATGATTCGTTAATTATACATTTCATTAAGAATTCAAATAAAGAATTGGTGAGATGAACTTTAAATGAGAAAAATTGTAAAGATTCTTTCACTAATTTCCCATTTTTCTTTTTAGAGGATATTCGTTTAACATTATAACATTAGAATTAATAATATATTTTCTAAGCATAAATAAAATTAATTTTATATAATATTATTTAAAAAAAAATAAATTAATTTTCATTAATAAAGAATGAGAAAATTAGAAAAATAATATTAATAAGTTCAAGTACTAATCATATTTATTTACATTTGGTAAAAAATTATTTTTTTATTTATAAATTTCTTTTTATTATTTTAAATCTATTTTTACTTAAAAATTTTTCAATTTTGATTTGTTATTATAAAAAGAATTATAATTATGTATAAATAATGATAGGATTCTAAATATTGCAAAGTATATATCATATATCCGAACACAAATATACAAAATTTAATTATTTAATTAACATTTTATATAATTATTTACAATTGATTTTGAAAATATCATAAACATCTATATTTTTGCAAAATTATTAAAAATGTAAGAATTAATTCTCAAATCGAAATTAGACGAGTATCCTTCAATATATCGAAGCAAAAAAAACATTCATAAACATTATATTGTAATTTTGCAGACAACGTTAAAATAATTTAATATCAAATAAAAGAGGCAATGAAAATTACAAATGATTTATAAAAGAACAAAATGATAACAAATCGTTTTATTCGTCGTCTTCCCTTCAAAAATTTATTCGAAAACATTTTCGTCCTACTATTGAGAATAATAACAGAACGAAAAATGTTCTTATATATATAAGTTTAAATAAACATAAAAAAAGTGATGAAACATAAAAAAAGGGA
Source organism: Apis laboriosa (assembly GCF_014066325.1). NCBI lineage: Eukaryota > Metazoa > Arthropoda > Insecta > Hymenoptera > Apidae > Apis > Apis laboriosa. Next base: position 1,773,261 of record NW_025224229.1, read on the forward strand.
TACAAAGTAATAATGAGAAACAGAGAAGGAGGGTGAGAAAGAGCAAGAGAGAAAGATAAGAAGTTTTAAAAGTTTAAAATAAAAACTTAAAGAAAAAAAGAATACATGCTGAATAAAAATTATTTTTTCTAATAAAACTCATCTCACTCTCTCTTTATTCTGTTGTATGTTTGGTATTGTTAACAATTGGCTTATAAACAATGTTAAGAAAAGGAAGAAGGTATAACAGATCAACAAAATAAAGAAAAAAAAGCAAGAACCAGAAAGATAGAATGAACGAATGTCAATTGTATACGTGTATGTGTGCCAGTAGTATACATAAAAATAGGAGAATGAAAGAATACGAAAGAAAGAAAAATTAACGGGTCATATCAAGGTTTGCTATGGAATAAGAAGGCTATTTATTTAAAATGTAACTAAATGGTCTGTTTTAATATGTCATGGACTACACGTATTGTATTATGATATCTAACAATAAAGTATTTTGTTTGCTTCAAAATATATTTTATTTTTCTTTTCCACTTTATTTCATATTTAACCATTTATATTTAACTATTATATTTTATATTTAATCATTTCAAATACTATTATATTATTAAGCTTAATAAACTAATAAAAATAAAATATTTTATTTACAAGATAAGATAGACTAATTAATAATTAATTAAAACTAATTAATTAAGATAAATAAAAAATCATGAAAACATTTATTACAATAAATTTCTCATTTAAAAATATCACAATTGGTTGAAATTGAATATTACAATGGTTATAGTCGTGGACAAAAATAATAGATTAATGAAATTTAATCGAATTTATATTATTATTATAAATTTAATTTTTTATTTATTCTGTTCTTATACATAAATTATTTAATAAAAAATTCAAACTAATATTTATATTTTTATATGCAATCTAAATTTAATATTTAATAAAATATTTAATATTTAATAAAATTTAAATTATATATAAAAAATAATAAAATAAATAATAAAATAATCAGCTATTTAGAAAGATAAAAATAAGAAGTACTTAGAAATAATACTGTGAAAGTAAAAAAATTAATTATGTTTATATATATGTATAAACATAATAATTATGTATAACAATTATGTTTATACATAACAATAATCCAAAACAATAGCAATTTAGACTTTTTGATATAATAATATTCTCTAATAGAATCAAAAAATTAAAAAACAAAAGAAATTTCAAATCAAATTCATCGTTTAATTATTTCAGATTAAAAAGTTAAATTATTATGTATAGCGCAAAAGTATAATATTTCTAAAAATGCAATAAAAAAAATTTATATATATATATATATATATATATATATATATATATTTATATATTACAAAATATTTGTCTTTACTATGAAAAATTTAAGAAATTATGAGCGCAAATGATATAACACTATATAACAACATCATCGAATTGTCTATAAATATAGACAATATCTAATAATTTTGTTTGTTCAAAAAACCTTGCAAAAATTTTAAAAATAAATATTTTAATAAAAGAAAAAAAAGATTGTATGAAGGATTAATATATCAAAAATCATAGATATGAATTATTTATTAATAAAGTTAATATAAAGAATTTTATAATAAAATAAAAAAATTTATTTAAAAAATTAATGTTTAACGTAATGTTTATAAAAAATATGTGAATATGCTATTATCATTTTGAAAAAATATAATATAAACTGATCAAAATAAATTTGAATTGAAGTAATTCAAAAAGAAGCAATAAGTTTGAAAAAAAAAACATTTAAAAAATTATTTATTAACAATTAAATTTGACGGCAGATCATGAATGGTGAAGAAATTTTTTTGAAATGGGATTAGCTCATTATGACAATTTAATGTTACAAAAAAATATTATAAATGAAAATTAGCAATAATAAAAATAGATTTTGATAATGGATTTGTGTTATAATAAAATAATGGTGTTATAATAAAATAAAATATACAACTAAGAAATTTTTTAAGGATTTGAATATTCAAATACTTAAATGGCTTTTAAAGTCCTGGCTTGAATTCCATCGAAAATCTATGGAATTTATTGAATACAAAAGTAACTAATGTTCATGTATTAATATCTTATTAACGACACAATAACTTTTATTTGTTTACATATCCAACAAACATCATATAGATGTTAACATATTTAAAATGAAATATTTAAAGGATTGATATTCTTGTATAAGTAAAAACTTGTCTATAGATTTTTATTTAAAGAAAATTTAGTTAATACAAAATTTTTAAATAGAGAATAATATTTTTAATATTAAATTTCACAAATATGTTTTTTAGTTTTTTATGTTTTTTAATTTGAATTTTAAAATTTTAATATTTTTTATAAAACGCTTAAAGCTGTAGTGCATATATAAAAGTTGAATATTTAATTAAAAAAACAATTTTATAGTATCTATTACGTTTTATTGTGTCATCTTATTTTCTCATTCGATTGCACGATTAAATACTTACATTACATATTGAATTTAAAAATTCTAGAATATAATTAAATAATAAAGATTTATATTCATAATGATTTAGAAAAATTAAATTTCGTTAATGTAATTATTGCTTTATTTAATTATTTAATTTTATTTTGTTTTTGTATATATATATACTTAAATTTTACTATATTATTATTATAATATTATTATTAATTATTATTAATCATAAATTATTATAATATTATTATATATATATATATATATATATATATATAGTGAAAATATTGATATTATTGTATCTTTTATAATTATAGTATAAAAACATTTAAGTTTGATTTTCGTTATTAATTGATTTATTAATGTAAAAAATTTGTTTGTAAAAAAAAAATTTCTAGAAAATATTTGAAATTTTATTATATCTAGTAATCAATTTAATTTTCGTCATATAAGAATCAAATATAGATATATCTCGAAAAGAGAAAAATAAATCAAAAAATCGATATGAATAAAAACTATTTTCTTTTAGAACAATAAAATATGGAAATAATATAATTTCAGCAAGATATTATAGCTCACATCTATTGTGAAATCGTAATAATTTTAAAATTCTTTTTTAAATCTATCTTTATTTCTAGATATTTTAAAATCACACATAAATATCATCAAATTTTTACAATACCAGATTATCTTTTAAATAATTTAAATCTATCTTTATATTTTTATGTAATTTAAAATGCAAAATTAGTAAAAAATAAACAATCTAAGTACATCGAAATAAATATATTTTGAAAAAAAAAGAGTTAAAATTTTTTAATGATCATCAATAAATAAATAAATTTTATATATTAATTTTATAAATTTTAATTAAAAGAATAAAAATCCAGAAATAAACGATATCTGCATTGTTATATTAAAAAATATTTTCTTTATATTAATAAATATGTCAGTTTTCGGTGAAATTTAAAAAACAATTATTATAAAATTAGATATGCAAGCGATTAATTAAGTGAAATCATAATTTTAGAAAAATAGATAATAAAAAAAATAAAATACTTTTGAATGATACTTTACGTAGTATATGTAATATATAATATATTACATAATATATTTACATAGTATATATGCATAATATAAATATGTATATTTGTTTTATATGTGAAATAATTTGAATATCATTACCATTTTTTTAAAATATATATATATATATACATTTGAATATCATTACCATTTTTTTAAAATATATATATATATATATTAATAAGTTTTTATTTAAAAAAAAACATAATATGATAATATGCATACAATTTCCAATCACTTTGATTTTAATGCATATTATCAAAGATATCATCTTGAATAATTTTTTCTTATAATTTAACCAGCTATATCTCTTTATTTTCAATTGTAAAAATAATTATATTATTATATTATATAATTATATATAATATTATTATTACTATATTTCGCATATACATATGTGCTAGTATATGTATTAATTAATTAATTAATTAATGCAAATACTATCTATTATATTTCTACAAACACATCACAATAGGCAAAAAATATCCAAAAAATATTGGATGAATTGATCAAAAAATTAATTTCTCATGAATTTTGATAGACTTTAAATATGTCCTATAGCAAATTTAGGCATTATAATATTTCCACAGAATGTAAATATAAATGTAAATATAAATATAAAACAATCTTTGAGTGATTAAAATTATAATAATCAAAATTACAAAAAAATAAATATTAATATAAAAAGATTTCCTATTCATAAATTCAAAAAATTTTAAAATTTTGAGGATATCTAGTACATATATAAAATTGCAAAATTGACTCATGAAAATCAACTATTTTTTTATTTTATATTATAAATATCGCAAAATATAATCTAAAATCGTAATATCTCCCTCTTCTGGTATATATATATATATTTAAATATAGAACAGATTACATGTTTTTTCTATTTTGCTTAATACGTTTTGAATTGGATAATTCATATACATTATGGAAATCTCATGCTTATATATACAACATATTATATTGTACATACAATAAGAAATATCCAGAAATTCTTTTTCCATATTGTTGCAATAAAATACAACAATATAACAAAATTTACATTTGTAATAAAAATGTATTTTTTTTTTATGTTGTTTCATAATTATTAAATGGATTGAAACCATGGAAACTATGGATTAAAATTTCACATGAAAAAAATGAAAAAAAGAATTCTAAATTATTTGTTCAACTTTTTTGTAATTACATAAATAAGTGATAAATTTTTTATCAAACAATAAATCCTCATTAAAAGAAATAAAGAAACGCAAATGTTTTTTTTGAAACTTTTTCTTTTTATCTCTTATAATTCGCGACTATAATGCAATTGAAAAACAATTTTTTCATGAATCAATTTTGTTCCTTAAAGTGAATTTGAAAAGAAAAATAAATTACGTAAATATATACATATACATTACATATTTCCAAAGTTTAAAAATTTTTTTTAAATTTGTGAATTGGGAATTCTTTTTTTATATATAAGTATGATGCTGATGCTATTACTTTGTAATTTTAAAAATTATTAAAAATTAGATAGATATTAAATATAATGATATAATTCACTTGTTATACATTTTGAGTCGCACTATGTAATATATTTACATAAACAATTAATAAGAAGCACTAATGAATATGCTATCATAGCTGCATACGTAAAATTCAATATAGTAATATTGTTTGCAAATATTTCGAAAACCATAAAAGACTACTGATTAAATTATAAGGCAAATTATTTAGGATGATATTCTTGATAACATAAATCAAAGTAAAATGATTAGAGTTATTTCCAATCATAATTAATATAATATAATTATCAATATAATTATTTCAATCATATCAAATCATCATATAAATTATTTCAATTATATCAATATAATTATAAGAATTTTTTAATATTTTATTCCTTTATATTTATATAAATATTTTATATATATTGTAATTATCTATATCATAATAAAAAGAAATTTATAAAAAGAAATAATAGAAATATCCAAAAATTTGAGCATCCGAACCTCCGGCCGAGATAATGATTAGATAATAATTTCAAATGAAATAATGATTCAAAATTGAGTTTAGGATCAAATTTGCGACCCGAATTGATATTTGAATCTCAAAAAAAATTCTCGATTCGAATCCAATCAGAATTTTTAAATATTCCTAATAATTATTAAAAATATCAAGATATTTGAATATTCGTTTGGAAAATATTCTATTTTTAATAATTAACAACATTTTAATGAATAATAATCGATATGATAACTGAAATTTCTTGAAAACTACTGAAAATATCTTTGATAATATACATGTAGATCATATCTACTTTCTGTAAAATAAACAATTAGCATAAAAATTTTCAATCTAAAAAATATTCTAAATTTTTTTTTTTAATTTTATTAAAGTCAAAGAAAACAAATGAAAGTAATATGCATTCTCATCTTTTTTTATCTTGAATTTATATTTCTTTTATTTTTCAGGTATATACGGATTTTTTCTTTTACATATATATCATAATATTAATCCTTTTATATTAAAATATTTAAAAATTAAATGTTAATCGGTAAAAGTAGAAGAGACTAGAGAATTGATTGATGTATAGAGTTCGATATATTTTTATATTTTTGCATATAAAAAATAAAAAAGAAACATACGTTTCAGTATAGAATGTAGATTACCATTGTTTTAAACAATTTTATTAACATAAAACTATTTTATTAAAACTATTTTATTTTCATGCTGAAAAATATATACTTCCTTTAATTACAATAATAACAATAATTACATTAATTACAATAATAACTTTTTATTACAATAAGAATATATTAAAATCAATAAAATGACATTATTTAAATATATAATTAAATATAAAAATAATAAAAATATAATTTTTTATTCAAATTTCATAACATCACAAATATAAAAACGACATATATATACAGCTTACATTTATTGCAACTATTTATATTCGTATAAATGAAAGAAATAATTAAATTTAATATCAAATTCAAATAATGTATAATGTGCTGATATAAAAATTCGAATAAAAATGTATCATTGTCAAATTTATACGAAATAAACTATTTTATTTTTACATTTCCATATATAGACATCATTTATATCATTTATGGGAAAACATTTTTTAAATATATTTTTTATATAAATTTAAAAAATTTTTATGAAATTTTTTTTTATATTTGTTTTAAAAAATAGACAATTGAATGTAAATATGCAAAAAGATCATTAAAATAGTATTAATTTCTTTTATATAATCTTTTTTTCAAAAATGTATTAATCCTCTCTAATCTCCTTTATATTAATAATTCAATAAATTTATCTATAAATTTACTATTTTATCAATTTAAATATGCATATATAAATTCTTTATACAAATAATTTTTATAATAATCAATTGATTGAATGTTATTTTCGACGAGACAAAATAATAAATAAATATTGATTTTTATATTTATTCATTAAATAATTAATTGTTTAAATTTCATTGTTTAAATTTAAATGTCAAATATATTATTATGATATTATTGGTTAATTTCAATATTTTTTTATTTATTTTATTTAAATATATATACGTTTTTTATATCAACTTTGTTTGAATCAATATATCTCCAAATATATATTTCAAGTGTATTAATAATTATAATATTTCAAATGTATTAATAATCTATATATTACTTGTCACTATGCGACTATCATTTATGAATTGCTTATATAAAATTATTTATATAAACATAATAGTTAATATTATCATATTTAGTATCTATTCATAAAAAATTTGACATTTTACGAATTTGAAAATGAAGCTCAAAATAAGCTTCAAGCTTCAATGAATATTAAATATAGTAATATCGAGGTATATATCTAAGAAATATGAATACATGGTTATAAGTTATCTTCACTAATTTCTATTATATATCATTTTTATTATATATATATTATATATTTCTATTATATTCAAATTGTTTGCTCAAAACAAATCTTGATGTGATTTTTTAAATTAAAAAAATACATTTAAAATATATATAGAAATGAAAAAAGATTTTAAGATTTCTTATTTTACAATATCATATTATGTTATAACTATTCTCTTTGTTGCATTTCTTATTCTTATTTTAAAAAAAAAATTATTTTAAATTATTTTAAATTAACATGCATGTTAGAACACAATAAAATAAGAAGTTAGATAATAAGTGCCAATTCTCAAAAAGTCAATTTTCTACATATATGACCAAGTATTAGTAATCATTATCGATCATTATCGATTAATAATTATATATCCGGACTATTCTCTCATTCTAGCTTCAATTGTAAATATCGTTTTATATTTTATTTTGGCATTCCGTGAATTCCGTTCAAATTTTTCATGAATAAATAATATGGATGAATAATAATTTCCGTGGAATGTCCAAGCTCTATATAGATTGAATTTGAAATATTTCAAATACAATAGCAAATAATTTTTTAACCAATTCACCCATTATACATATTCGAAAAATAACTTTTTTGGAATGCCTATTATTTTTAAAATTTAGTGATATTTATAAAGCGACAATTATGAAAAGTTATGTTGAATTTTGCATAAAAATATTTGTTAGATATATAAAAAATAGATACATAAGAATTTTTTGCTAATATTTGCCTATTTGGAAGTTATAACTATATATACAAGCGCTCTCTGTTTTGATCATATACTTATAAATTTGACACATTTCATAGTTATTATTAATTATACAATTAATAATAACTTTTATAACTAAAAAATTAAAAAATTATTATATTATTATAAATATAAAAATTAAATAATTTGTAATATTAAAAAATATTATAATAACTTAAATTTATTAATCAATTTTCTACAAACTCATTTTATAATTATTAATTATTTAATTAATTAATTAAAAATTATAATATTTATATTTAGTTGCATATTCAATTAAATAATTACAATATTAAAAAAAATATAATAGTGATTTAAATTGATTAATTAATTTTTTTATAATTAATTAATTAAATATAAAATAAATATCCTAGATAAAAATGATTATTAAAATTGAAATCTGAATCGAAAAAATCTAGTTCTATAAATATAATAAACCGCTTCTTTTATAATAAATATTCCATAAATGATATACTATAATTTTTTCCACGTATTTGCCGTTTCACTATACAATATTTCTATTATCCAATACTATAAGAAGCTTAGTAAAACATAGTAATTCTGAAAAAAATCAATTTTTTGTATGTTTGCGCGCGCGCGCGCATTCATGTTTACGTATGTGTTTGTTTCTTGATCGGATTTTGGGTTGGCAGATGTGAAAGAAAAAGGAGAAGTGATTTCAATATGTCTATTATTATTGAAAATGCATTTCTGTAATCTGTATATTTTGGAATTACTTTTTCACTTTTTTTAATATTTCAAATATTATTATTCCAAATTTATTTTTTTGATGTTATTCTATTATATTTTCAATCGGAGTGGAAAAAATTATCTGTTTTATGTAGTTTTAGAAAAAAATCGCATAATCGATAAATATCTGATGATTTTCATTATATTAAATCGCTAATTCAGCAACAATACGTAAAATTTAAATTTAATATAATAACTCAACGATGATTAATTAAGAAATATACATATGTTAAGGATTTGTGAAGCGGTTATTTGGCCTGTGTTTTCAATATTTCGAGTACCGTCAATAATTTGACAGTAATTTATGAGCGGGCCTGGTTTTCCTAACCTTTTTCCAGATCTCTAATTTAAACAAAAGTGTCACAGCAACGGCCACTTCATGAGTCACATTTGCATGCCATGCGATGGACTACGTAGGAGCGAGCACGAAGGTCCTGGCTTCCACACGCTGCGACTCCGCGAGGGCCCATCCTTCGAGATCACCTTCCAGTGCGACATTGGTCCCTCCAACCCTCTCTCTATGTGCATTTTTTCCAAAAGATAAGAATTGAAGGAAAAATGAAGTCTTGCGAAAGAGTTAATATAGAAATAAAAATAAGAACAGATAGAATTCGACGACGATACATTGTACACCAAAATATAGTTAAAATCATCACAGTTAGCCGCAAAGAGTCAAAATATCATCATTCGTTCACTACGAGCTCATAATATAAACAAATATACAATCCTATGATAATAGATGGTCCTTTGAGCAGTAACATCAGTTTAGATACCCCATTTGTGCAATATTCAAAATCGTTCATTAGTTTTCGACTTTAATAACATACATAAACAATTTTGAATATATCTCAAATATATCTCATATAAATTAAAAGAATATATATTAAAAAATATAAAGATATCATTTAAAAATTTAAATGTTATTTAAAATTTAAAATTTAACTTTCAGAGAACTTTAAAATTATTCTAAAGTTAAATATTTATCATAATAATATGAGCTTCTCGAAATCATATTTGTAACATTTTTTTAAATATTTTTTTATACAAAAATAATAAGGCTTTATCTTAATTTTCAAACTATTTATAATAATTAATATATAATAATTTATATATAATAATTATATATAATAATATATATAATAATTTATATATAATATTTTATAACAAAAATATTACTATTATTATATAAAATTTTTTCTATATGTATACGTGCTTGTATATGAGACATGTGAGCATGCGATTATCATTTATCAAATGTTTCTATAAACATACACGGCGATTAATATCCAAAATAATTAATAATGACATGTTACCATATTTATTATTACTTATTATTTATTAGTATTTATTATAAAGAGCTTGGATATTCCAGATATTAATTTTTATTATATTAATCATTAAATAAAAATATTATTGTAATATCAGTCATTGTAATTTCGATTATTTAATTTCATACTTATTTTCGTATTTTACGGATCCTTCGAAATGTTCAATTTTACTATGATTAAATATAAATATTAAATTTGGTGATCTATTAATATAAGTAAATATAACATAATATAACGTAAGTAAATTTAAACATGTATTTGTATAAATACATATTAGATAACAATGATATATGTTTTGTTATGTATATATATATATATTTATTGATAAAATTTTATAAAATAACAATCTTTTTTTACAAATATTTTAAAAATTAGAATACTACTAATTATATATATCAGAGAAAGTTATTAACAGAATCTTGTTTTCTGTAACATATTTAAAAATTATAGAAATTAATGAAGAGGCTTTAAGTCCACCATTATTCAAAAATTGTCTTATATAAATTTAAAAATTATGAGTTATGTTATGTAATTAACAAAAAATCGAATAAAAAAATTTAAATATAAACGTAAGTATGAATAATAATATAAAATATTAAATATTCAATAAGTATATTAATAATTATTAATTATTATATTAGTAATTAATATTAAATAAATATGTTAAAAAATAAATAAGTATACAATATTATGAATATATTACAATGAAGTATAGGTGATAAAAACATCAAGTATTAAACGCTTTAAATTTGTTTACTTTTACTATAAGAATAATATTAAAAAACAAGAATAAAATTAAATTGTACCACATATCAAAAATAACTCAGTTAAAAATATAATTCAAAAAATCCAATCACGAATCAATGTTTTAGAAAAAATAATTCCATTTTTAAATTATGAAATCAAATGCAACATATTATTAAATTAGATAATAATCATACAAAATATCAAAATTTTTTAAATTAAATGTAATATGTTAAATTAAATAATCATATAAAATAATCGTATAAAAAATCAAAAATATTTTTAATCATATTTAAAAAAAATTAATTCGAAATATTTAAAAAAAAAGCAATCAATACAACATTCGAATCACCGAAGAAAAACAGATAGTAAAATTATTTCGATTGTAAAAACCACTGAAAGAAGGAATTAATTTTGCTGAACTAGTTTTTGCTATTGAAAACGGAATTTTTTTAAAAAAAGATATTAAAGAACATATTTATATCGCGCGAACAAAAGCGAATAGCAGAATTCAAAACTATTTAATTTTTCTTCTGAGCGCTAATACCAATGATTTAAAATTCATTAAATCAGTATATATCATAAATATTATTCGTGCTCGCAATAATATTATTGTAATGATTTGGTGGATATAAACTAATGACTGTCGAATGCCCTTCGACTAATCGTAACAAATATATTTTTTATTTGTGGACTGTAAGTTACACATGCGGAATGCTTGACTATTAGAGAACAGGATCTCTCATAATATTGCAGCAAGTAATCGTGTACAACGGTTAAAGGACGATATAAGTTTATAAACTATGTAATTATCGTATCCAGTGATCAGACTGGACGACGTATTATCATTTGCAAGTGACGATAGGTAATCATGTCCTATATGGAAAAAACTCCTTCCTAGTTCAATTGGGAGATTTTCCGATGGGGCACGCCAAATACCTGATTTGTGACACCTCCAAACTCGAGGAAAACTCTTTGCTTGGATGGAGACAAAGATCTGTATACAAAGATCCCAAAACAAGTGCATTAACGCATCCTTTTCAGGTCTCTTCGAACCAGAACAATGCCATCCGTTGAATCAGCCATATTTGGAATATATGGCTGATAGCTCAATCAAACCAAAGTATAGCAGAAAATGCAATCATATATATATATATATGCCGACGAGATCCTCATAAAAATAGTTCTCCAGCAAACATCAATATCACTTTTTCAAATTCAACAGAGGCCTGCTAGCCATAAAAACCAAAGAAAACCAAAGAAAGGATTTCCATAGGGAACTTTCTCAAACAAATCTTTGTTTATAAATTTCACGAGCAATAAGTGTTTACGAACATCGCCTATCTTGAACTGCTCATGTTTAAAATCGATATAAATTCACAATCACAAATTTCGCTGTATAATATGTGTCAGTAATGATATTGTTAGTAAAACTGTTTAAATTAATTAATTTTGTTATATAGTAATTAATACGCATGATCAATTTACGCAATATATTAAACTTAAAGTCTTTAAAAATCTTTAAAATTGAAAATACATGAACGGACATCGGAATAATGGAGGGAGAAAGAATTAATACAGGTATATTTGCACATAGTCGTGTTCCAAATCTGCTTGGTGGCGAGTAGGAGTTGCCATCTTTAGTCTTCCTCCCCCCTCTCTCTCGCCTTTTGCAAGATATTCAAAAAAGTTTGTTACTTCTCGATGGTGGACATAATAAGAAAGAATGCCATTCAATTGTCTAATTACTGCAAACACGTAGTAAGTAGAAAGTAGAACGAGTATCAAACGAGTATTATATCGAAGAATCAAAACGCGAATAAACTGAGTGCCGACTTGTAGGGATATCTTCTTCAAATCTTGTAAAATCCATACAACTGTGGTTCCACAGTTTACGGCAAGTAAAGAAGTTGTAGTTCGAACTGTCCTAACTTGGTTCTCGATCCAACTCTCTATTTGGTATATTTCCATGGATGTTGCGGTTCGTGTCGGTGATTATGTTAAATTCGTGATCATTCTAGGAGTATGGCCATTTATGTTGATATCCTCTTCCTTTCGTATTTCATATATACCCCGGTATAACTTGAAAGAAAAAGGAAAAATGATAAAAGGAAAAGGGAAGAAGAGAGGAGGAAAGCGTTTCATCCTAGGATCTGCCATAGTACTCATCAGTAAGGCTTACTGACAGGCTTCTGCCTTAGTTACTTTGATCCCTGAGAGATGGACCCGCGCCCTAAAATGCCAATTCGTAATGGTTTGATTAATGAATTAATATCAAGTGATATTCCTCATGTCATGCTAGTTTTTTCAAGAGTTTTCTCATAGATCACAATTTTCGTGCTTATACTAAACCTTTTAGGAATGACGCATAATCCCTTGTTCCGCTATTGAAATAGTTTTGGAATAATCGTGCTGTCAAATCTTTTTTCGTTGCAAATTACCTCGAGTAACTGAAATTTATTCAAACGATTCTTCTTGAAGAATCACTGATGTCAGAAGAGATGAGGATAATTTGAGAATTCTTTTATTAAGAAACGTTCAGAATACAATGGAATATGCTTTATAGAACGGATGATGGTCGAGAGTTCATACAAATCTTGAACTGTGCTAGAACGGTAAGCAATGAAACTTATTGACGCTTCGCAATAAGGCCTAGGTTATCAAATTTGCCGTACCCTTCCATAATCGTAAATATGGAACACGGAATGAATTGCATAGCAATAATTATCCATTATAAAGCTCGTACACTTAAAAATATAACCTTAAGGAAATTCGTGATTATCTCGAGTTGAAACTTTGAAGTTATATAAACAAACATGCCCAGATCAATCCTTACCGTAAACTTGCTGCGAGTTTATTCCATTGTGATGGACGGTTCATTGTAATAAATCCGTGATGAAAAGGAATACGCAACTTTGGATCCTGTGGCAGGTGATTGACCCATTAAGTAGTTCATATACTCTTGGGATCTATGTAATTACATCGTATATTTCTATATACGAAGATTTGAGCGATATTTTTATTCGCTAATATTCGATGTTATCTACGCGTTGAATCTTCAGGATTGCGAAGTATATATAATATATTCGCTCTTTATTGCCCATCCTAAGGTATGTTTATTTACCAAGAAAAGGTTTCAAATCGGTAGCATTTTCAACATTGAAAGATTTTGTTGAAACATCCATACAGTCAAGCATGAAGCCAATTTTAGAGACATTGCCCGAGTTTTAATAGTGATGTTTATTCTTTGACTATTGGTACGACGCGGATAAAAATCGCGTTTTATGATAGTTATTAATTTGGAAAATACACTGATCGAATCACGTGATTTGATACGACGTGTTTCCGTATGGTGAAAACATAATCTTCATATAACATCAATGGTTTCGCGAATTTTTGGCAACGATGTTGAATCTGTCGAGACACTCGCATATTCACGAACAGAGTTGAAATAGTATCGTATACGACAAAAATCAATTTGCACAAATCATTTTACAAACTATTCAGCATTCTCTTTCCACAAGAGCCTCTTTCTGCACTGAAGAGGTTGAAATGATTTTACAAGGCACATATTTATGTCAGCGAAACATTAGATGAGAACGAAGAAAGATTGACAAAAGTTTTAAATAATTGGTCGAATGTACTATATATCAATCAATGATATTTTGTTACGCGTTATGAAGCCCTCAGATATTACTTGCACCTTGGAATTAGTATTTGACGTTTTGAGAACACGGTACGAATTGAACTCGCTATTTACAATGATTTTTAATGTCGATGATATTCCCATTATATGATCTGTGTTTTCTCACAATGAGCTCAGAATTTTCGCGCAACACGAACAGCTTCGTGGATTCTTGTTCTGGATTATGCGACGGAATATTCTTTAATTCGCACGAATCTATTAACTCATTGAAACCGTCAGTAGCTATAATCGAGATCCATGGTGATCAATAGGAACGTTTCGCGTGCTCAATTGTACAACACGTAGTTTATGCGCGAAGTTGATTGATTCATCGTATTTTGAATCTTTTGTTTTCCTTGACTGCATGAATTGAGTTCATCGTTCACAATTTCATTGTAAATTTATAAATTTGAATGCTGATTATTTATCTGACCGTTCAAAGAAGACCCATTCTCCTGGCTCATTATGAATACTCGGAGGAGAGGCTAGGATCACTTGAGTTGATGGCGACGATTTTGCTATTGCAGAAGATATATTTATAAAAAATTAATAAGATGTTGAATACATCTTTGCGCATTATATATGACCACAAATCTCATTGGTTATGTCGAAATACATATTCTTGAAATTTTTGCGAAAATCGCGATGCATTTTCATTTATGGTATTCGCGATAAGCAATTCAATGCAATCTTGAATTACAATTAGCGCAAATTTATCAATTAGTGAAATATTATTATTTAATTATTTTATTATTTTATTATTTTTATTATTTTTATTATTTTATTATGAAATATTATTATTTAATCGCTCCTGAATATGTATCGAAGAGGATTGGCTTTAGTGAATTTCCTATGCGCGATGCAGAAATTTTTTAATCGGATTAGATTACCCTGGATACGGCCATGCTCGTCGATTAGGAACTCGACTGTAGAGATTGCCATCATATACAAACGAATCAAGAAATTTAATGAGCAATTCAACTCCCTCCGAAAAGACGGGATTGATGATAGATATCGTTTGATCCGTCTTCGTTGACCTTGGAAATGATTATCAATTCTTTCGGGTGGGCCAGAAAGTTACGCCATTAACTCGGTGAGTGTTATTATCGTTGATCGAAGTCTCAAAAAATACCGCTTGCAGAGACAGTCTCCCCTATGTCGATCGTCAAGAAACGTGCGTTATTGGCCTCTATTCCTATATTAAATTTGCATTGGAGCTTCTTCTTATGTACTTTGTTTAAATCCACATATCCGGTAGAAGTAGAAAAGATTGAAGACAGATATCGTCTAATCAATTTTCTTGAAACCTTGCCGTTTGCAGGAATCCAATATCCACTGACATTGGATTGGTGTCGATAGCGAGTCTGTTGATAGCAGTTGATTTCTTCAACATCTAGTTGCTTGAATTCACGAAGGATCCGGTTCGAAAGATCAATGTTTGCGCTCGCAAGTATTGTACTGATTTGGTGATATAAGCTAATGACTATCGAATGCCTTTCGATTAATCGTAACAAGTGTATTTCTTAGTTGTGGACTATATATAAGTTATTCATACGGAGCGCTTGTCTATTAGAGAGCTAAGTTTCACACAATGTCGCAGCACGTAATCATTTGCGATCAGACCACGTAATCGTGTCTGATGATCAGACCACGATCTCTATTCACAAATTAATTCTCATATCCAGTGATTCGACTACGACGTGATCATTATGAGACTTTATTTAGAAGTGATAGGTCCAACATGGAAAAACCTCTTTTTAGTTCAATTGAGAGAGTTACAATTTCCGGTGCGACACGCCATAACTAATAATCAATGCCTAACTCGCGATACCCCCAAGCTCGAGGAAAACTCTTCTTGGATGATGATCTGTATACAAAGATCCCAAGACAAGCAGATGTAAATTAGCGCATCCCTTTCATAGTCCTCGAACCAGAATAATGCCACTCGTCATTGAGTTAGCCTGGAACAGTTGTTTGCAACATGTGGTACTAAGACGATTCAATCAAACCGAAGTATGGCAGAAATATGCAATCACACGTGCCAATTAAATCCTAAAAAATAGTCTTCCTGCAAACAAAACACTACTCATTGTTCAGGTTTAACAGACACTTGTTAGCCATAGCCATAGTCATAAAAACAAAAAAGGACTTCCATAAAGAATTTTCCCAAACAAATCTCTGTTTATAAATCTTGCGAGCAATAAGTGCTCGCAAACAGTTCGCATCATCAATAAATTTTCTTAACGCGATATAGAATCAGTTTTTAATCGATAAGATTTAAAAGTGCGCTTACATAATGACAGTGAAAATTTGCAATTTTCTTACATCGCATTTATAGATCGCATATATATATCGCTATTCCAAATACTAATTTATTTCGACCAAGAATCTGCGTGATCCTTTAGTGACCCATTTGCAAATAATAGAATCTTTTCAAGTTCGATAAAGATTCATTATTCTGAACTAATGAAACAAATTGTCTCTCTCTGAAGTTGATCCAATCTTTGGAAGTTCTATTGAACGTTGACAATTTTATTCGTTGCTGAAAGACAAGCTACAACTGATCCTAATATTGAAGGAAGACCCCCTTCTTTTTGTTAATGTACGCATATGTTCTCTAAAATAAAATCTTTTACAGCGACCACTACGTTAAAATACATATTTTCAAAATTGCCGTGATAAGTTATATATATATAGATTTACATAATAATTCTAATTCGATGCCCAATTTATTCTATCTTCTTCTGTATATATCTCTTATATAAGAAATTGTACGCTTTGTATCTTTCTTAAATGCCATAAATACTATTAATTATCCGGAGTCTTCGAAAAATTTTACGATAAATATTAAGTATAATATATAATATATAACTAACATTGTAATATCATATTTTATATTTTATTTTCACCCAACTTCTTTATGAATGGATATTAATTCACTCGTTATATATTTTGAATGCCAACTATCACTTTGTATTTACATAAACAGTTAATAAATGGCGGCCGCATATTTATTTACGTATATATGAAATTCAGTAATAGCAATCATTTCTTGCAAATATCTCGAAAATTAATAACTATAAAATAACTATAAACTAATAAAATTATATATATAGGAAAAACTTATTCAAAATATTGATTTCTACAACTTTTACGTTTCAAATCATTAAAATCAATGATTATGAAAATCTCATTTTCAATAATTATTTTGATATATGATTAATTTATTCAATGAATAATCATATCAATTTTTAAAATATTATTATTTTATCTTGTACATTTCGAAAATTTGTTTGATGAAAATAAGCAAAAATAAAAAATCAATTATATAATTTTATATTTTGGAAGAAATATAATATTATAAACACAAAGATATAGAACTTACAAAAAAAAAGAGATAAATATGTACATGAAAACAGTATGAATACAGTATGAATCATATCATTAATTATTATTACATCATATAATTAATATTATCGATAGTTTATAAAATTATTCGATAATAATACTTACTACGTTTTATTAATATATATTTATTATTAATATATATTATATATATAATATATATATTCGATACCTAATTATTAGATTACAGATATTTTATTTTGTTAAAATATGCAAAATAAAAATTAATTCTATAATATTTTATATAACAAATGTAATGTTTACTAGTTATTAATATTATTATTATTATAATTATTATTAGATATGTTCTTAATGATCTAAATTTTGTTGTACATTTATTTTTTTTTTCATTTATTAAGTTCTCATTTATTAAATTCGTTTGTAATTTTTTAATTATTTTTTATGAATAGACAATATAATACAAAGAATTTAATAATAACTTTTAGTTAGTAAAAATACTTTTTCTATTTAAATTAAAGTTAGATCATACAATTAAAATATTTTGAAATGTATATAAATTTAGTCTTTATTTATAAAACAATAATGTTGGAATTAATAAAAATCCAGATAAAAATTATTATATAACTAAATTGTAAAAATGAAAGAATACCATTTGCTCTAAACATATACGTTCGTATATGTGAACATTTATATTATATAGAAACATCATCATACAATTATTATAATATATAATTTTTTAATAAATACATATGATGCATAAAGATATTATAAATTAAAAAAATATTAGAAGAAAATATTATTAATATTAAATTATTTATTATGCATTAATTTTTAATTAATTCGAATCAATATGAAAAAAATATACAATATGCAAAATATGGAAAATAAAATATATTTTTTTTGAACTCTCAATGAGAAAACAAATTTTATTTTGATTCTATTTCTTTATTTATTTTAAATAGAAATATATATTAGCATGATATCTACAGTCTAGTAATTATATATATATATTATATAATATATATATACAATAATATATACAATGTATATATATATATACATATAATATAATACATAATATAACATAATACATATAATATATATATATATATAATTATTAAATATAAAATTTATATAAAACGCATAATTTATAATTTGACAATTAAATTTTCTTACAAAATACTTCACTCTTCACAAATAATATAAATATGTTCACATTTTTATTTAACAATTTGCAAATAAATAATTGGTAATTATTTAAAATAATTTAATAATTATTTAAAATTAATATATAAGAATTAGTGTATTAATATATATAATAGTTCATTTTATTTTATAATCTTAAAATATGTTATCAGATTAATATCCTGAATTCTTTTATGAATATAAAGAACATCGCTTTTTAATTTTAGATATTTTATAAAATTATGAAAACAAAATAATTTAAGATGTTGAAAGCGACAAAAATGCAATTATATAGCGTAATAGAAAAATTTCAATATGATAAAATTTGATAATGATGACATTATAAAACATCTGAAAAATATTCAAAAGTACGAGACACAAAAGAAATTATTAAATTAATTATTAAATTATCTATTAAAAGAATTCTCTGATGACTAAACACAAAAAGAACACAAAAAGAAACATTAAAAAAAAACACAACCAAGTCATATTTTATTTCATTGTTTTTAAATTATAATAATATATATATAATATATTATTATAAACTGAGAGATTTGGAATATTATTTTCAAAACAAATTACAACACAAATTAATAATTTTATATAATAATCTTTATTTATTCAATCATAAATAATAAAATAAAATAAATATAAAATAATAAAAAATAAATTTTTTTTGTTATAATTAATAATACATTTCGATATTCTATGATAAATGATGCTATCATTGATCTTCATAATTCTTCATTTTCATAGTCGTTGGTTAACGACTTCATAACAAATAGTCAGTTTTAATTGGTTTGGCAACCAAACTTTGATTTCAATTAATACATTCAATATGACATCAAAAATCGAAAGTGTCCGATATCAATTTTTTATACAAAAAACACATACAAAAAATTATACATACAAAAAACAATTGTAAAATTGGAAACTGCAATGAAATTCATGACTATATATATTAGTGACAGTTCGTCAATGTGTATGCAATTGGAAAATTAAGTATTTGAAAAAATAAAATTAAGTATTTGAAAGTATTTGAATAAAATAAAACATTCTCATGACATATGTTTATATCGCATTGAATGTATTAAAATAATTAATTTTTAATGGTCATAGAATAGAATTGTTAACTTTATTTTATTCTAAAACATAGAATGTCATGAATTATCATTTTGAAATCTTAATAAAAATTCCAAAAAGAAAAAAATAAAGAATGAAAAAAAATAATTTTATAATAATTTCATAATAATGAAATATATATTTAATTAACAAAAATATTCTGAAATATAAAGAATTTTTAAATCAAATACAATAATAAAAATATTGTATTTTTTTTTAAAATAATAATAGCTAAAGTATAGCCACTTTTATTATTAAATTAAAATAATTTCAATTCTTCCTTATTGTAAACTAATAGAAATTTAATAGTTCATAATAAGAAATAATTTTATTAAGAACAAGAACAAAGAATGATTTGTGAAGCCAAATAATTTAAATTTCATTTTTAATAGTTTTAATATTTTCAACAGTTTAGGTTTTTAGTAGTAATTTACAAAAGGGTACAATTCCCTCACATTTTCTAAATTCTCAATAATAATCAAGACTAAAATATAATAGCAATAAATATTTCACTAAATTTAAAAAATTTCAATAAATCATTCTTATGCAATACAAATGCTATACAACGGATTATAGAAATGGTAGCTAGATTCTGATTCCCATCCTTGTGTCCCAATTGTCTCGCAAGGACCCATTCTTGAAAACTGATCTGTAACGCGACTATTACTTCTTTTTAACTCTCTCTTGATTTGTATTTTTGTTAAAAAAAATAATTGGAAAGAGAACCAAGAACTTGTGATAATTTTTCCAAAATCACAATTAGAATTCTGCCGAGATAAAATTCAAATTAAATCAATAACTAAAATTTAAATTTAGACAATGTAGATCAGAGTAGTTAGAATAATTAGATATCAGATTTTAGATTGGATCAATTAAAATGAAATATAATTCAAATCAGATCAATAATTAATTAATTAGACATCAAAAAGATTGCAATTAGTCAATTGATCTGAGTGGTTTGTGGAAATCACTCAGATCATAGTCAGAAACTATAGAATTCAATTAGTCATCAGTCAGTCACAACAGTCAATCACTATTAGTTCAGATCAAAATTCACAATACAAACAATTGCAAAGTCTTACAACTGTAGGCGATTCCTTGATGGCATTCAGTTCAGATATCTTCTTTTGTGCATATTCACATTTAGTTAGATTTTAACAAATTTTTTCTACTGAAAATATTTTCGATCAAACAAGAATCTAGAATTTTTTTTTAAAATCTAAAATCTTGTTTTTAATATTTAAAATAAAAAAAATAGCAGCTATAATAGTTTATATAATTCGTTATGATATTTATGAATTTTTTTAAAAATTATAATTAAATGAATTTTAATTTAATTTACTTTAAATTTATTTTTACATTTAATTATTGATCAATTTTTTCAACTGTTAGATTAACAAAAATATCTTATATTTAAATATTAATTCAAATTAAATTCAAATTCATTTAATTATTAAGCGATTTGTTATTAGTTTAATATTTGCTAATATTCTCCATTATGGAATTCACATTAACCATTGTGTTAGTTATATAAAAAAGCTTCTATTTTGATATTGACAATATCGCAAATGATTTTCTTTGATATATTTTTTAAAACAAAAATATTTTCATTTCGAATCAAATACAAATCCAAGAATATATTTTATATATATACATATAATAAGTAAATTTTTTTAATCATGCATAGATTTTGAAAACTAATTTTTTAATTCTTTCTAATATATAATAAAATAAGTAATGCATTAATTAATAGTAATATACATATATTTAAATAAAATTAATTATTAAAAATTATAATAGAAAATCTACAATATATTTGGAATATTAAAATATTAATGTATCTAAAAAAATTATCATTATTTAATTTATAAATAATAGTGACAAGTTAATCTGTTAATAATATTTATGGAATCGTGATTTTAACATTTTCAATTCAAACTAATAGTACTTAGAAGTGTAAAGTATTAATTTACAAAAGTTTTTCGACAAGTATTTAATCGTTGTAATTATGATTAAAACATAATTTTAGACTAAATTATTTAATTTATTTTTTTACATATTAATTTTATAATTTTTTAAAATATTATTAATTCTCAAAAAAAAATATAATATGAAATTTTTATAAATTAATATCATATTGCTAATTGGGAATACCAAAAATGAATTAATATGAATGAATATTTAAAATATTCCAAAGTTGAAAAGGACTATGTCTTTTTTATAATATGAATTACAACATAGATAAAAGAGAAAAAAAATAAATGTAATATTTCATGTGTGAAAATGTGGTATAATGTGATTATGATTCTGAAAGTTATATTTGCAACTACTGTAAATAAAGTTTTAAAATTAATATTTTTCCTTTGATCGATTGATTTTTATATATAAATTGATTTTTACATTTTGCATTGATTATCATAAGATATCATAAGAAAAAATAATTTTATTTATTTGTTTTTAAATTTTATAAAGTAAATTAGAATATTGCTATTCTATATTATCTTTATTTTAATAAAATCATTAATTAATATTATTTTCTAATTAAAATTTCAAATACTTTTTGTTTTTTATTATTATTAACAGTTTGAAATATAAAAATTTATTAGTTTTATTAATTCTCTATGATATTTACAATTTTATGTTGGGAACTTTTGTCATTTTTTATTCATCCTAAATAATAGTTTCAAATTATATTTTCTTTACTATGTTTTGTATGATTATAAAAATATATAAAAATCAAATTTGATTTCTTTTAGCAAACATTATTGATTATTTTTCTTTAACATTTATATTTCTATTCATACGATTTTTTAAAATTAATACTATATGATTTTTCTAGTAATTATTTTCTTTATATTTACAAACTATTAACAATCTATTAACAAAAATGTGTGTAATTATTATATGAAATGAGGAATTTTAAATTATGTTATAAAATGAAATAATTAATTTATATTTAGTTTCACAAAATGTAAAATTTGTATAAGATATAATATATCTGAAAATGTATAAATATCTTGAAAAATATTTTATAAAAAAGTTATATAATTCTAATAGAAGCATATGCCAACTTTTATTTAATTCCATGATGATTTTAAAATGTTTTGAAGATTATGTTTAAGTTTTAAAAATATATATTTTTTATAAGAATATATGTATATAATATATTCTTGTAAATGTTGAAATGTTTTTAAATCTACATTGTATATTTTGTACCAGTCAATTTCAACTTATAGATTTTCAAATATGACATATTGCTGTGATGTATAAAATGATATGACTAAAGTCACGTCAAATTTGAAATTTCATGTTTTGAAATTAGCTTCTAGAAAGTATATATACAAATAGTATTTTAAAAAAATTTTAATATACAAATGTAATGAAAAATATAAATTTCTATTTAAAAATCCAAACATGATATTTATAGAACTTTTCAAAACAAAAATTGAATCTATCTTATTATTTTTATTCAAAACATTTTTATAATATATATATATATATATTATAAAAATGTTTATATATATATATATATATATATATATATATTTCCAGATACACAAATCATATGTAAATACTTATGATTTATAATATATATAAATTTTTTTATTAAATTTTTTTATTAAATTTGATATTTGAACATTTGTAAATAACAGTTTGTAAGTAAAAATAAAAAATTTTAAATTAATACAAATTATTTTTAATAATTATAAAAATAGATATATACATTATACGTATGTATATATATATATATGTATATATATATATATTTTATTAGTTTTTATATCGTTTATACTATATATATAACTATATTTTTAACTATTTTATTTTTAATAAATGAAATATTATTTAACTCATAAAATACATACAAAATAACATTTTAAATTCTTAATATTACAATTTCTTTTCTTTCACATTCTTATACTTTCTTTTTTCAATTCTCTGATGGATATCTTATATCTTCAACCAACATTCATCCTTTTCTCTCATATACAATCTCTGAAGTTACTCTTCCACTTATTCTCTGTTACCCTATCTGTTTTCTTCTCTCTTTTCATATTTTGTGTCTGTAATGTTCTGTTTCTTTTCACATATATCTATCTCTGTTGCTCCTCATTTCCCTTGTTTCACCATAAAATACACCCTCGAAAAGCCGACATTGCAGAATTGAACGTCGACATAGGGGAGTTCACTTCTCTTGCTGTTCAACTTATCTCTCTTTTTCCTTTACATTCTCCCTTTCTCCTTCTCTTTTCTCTGCTCTCTTTTCTCCTGTTCTAGTATTAATTCTCTCTCGTTTTGCCAATGTCTCTGGTCACGATTCCACCCCTCGCAAGCGACGCGATCGATGGAGCATCGCCCATGAGTAACTTGTCTACGGGTTCCTTGCTTGTCGAATAACGTGTACATATCAAAGATAGGCACGGTAAAAGCATCAGGCTTCAAAAAACGAGATACGTAGAAGAAGAAAATAGAAAGAAGAAGAAAAAATTATAAATATTTATAAGTCAGATTAAAAAATAATTTATTCTTTTTTGAATAAATATTGTAAAAAATTGATTCTGAAAAATATTATAATTTGTATAATGGTATATAATTTATTTACAGATATTTATAATGTCAACAAAATTGAAAAAAGAGATTTTTCAAATAGATTAAAGGAACTAAACATCTTTATATAGAATTTGGCAAATAAACTTTTTTTTTGTATCAGACAAAATTATGATATCAAATATATATTAATATCAATTTATACGAATAATAAAAAATAGTTCCAAATAAATATTAATTTTAATTTTATTATAATGCAATATATTGAAATTATATTATTATATAATATAATACATAAAAAATTCAATTTATTTTCAATGTAAAATCAAGAAATAAAAAATAAGAAATAAAATATAATCATTTTCGATGCTTATTACATTTCAATTAAATTAAAAATAAATATTTTATTTATATCATTTATTTTATTACATCTATAAATAATATTTATTTAATTTAAATATTAATTGAAATAATATTTTTAAATATTAGTTTATCGAAATATTTTAATTTTTTTAACTTATTTTCTTTCATCTTTAAATATCAATATCTTATACTTTACTTAATAAGTATATATACAATATATTCGTGTTAGATATTAAATAATTTCATTATTAATTAATTGCAACAAACTATTCGAAAATTAAAGAAATATATTTTTTTAATGTCTATGATGCAATTATTTGTTTAATCAAAAAAAATTTAATCTTATCTTTTATTTTATATTTTCATAAAATATAACTTTATAGCTTTTTTTTATTTTTATAAGACATAATTATTATAAGATATAATCGGTTATTTAATTTGTATTTTAAGACAAATTAAAAATTCTATAAACATATAATATAAAAATGTTTAATAAATAATGTAAATATTTTTCTATAAAATAGAATATGTAAATATGGAAAAAATATACTGAAACCAATTGCAAATAATTATAATTATAATTAATAATATTAGATTACATATTTTATGAACTATATATGAATTTTATTGACAATTTTTTACTGAAATATATATAAATAGCAGAAGAATAAAATAACCAAATCTTTTTTCAAACAATATTAAAATTGCAAAAATTTTATATAAAATTTCAATTTCAATTTTTTCACTGAACATATTTACATCAAGGAAATGAAGAACGTTATATTCGATTTTATACATTTTTGTTGTGACAAGCAAAAGAATAATAAAAATCTTCTACAAAGAATGAGCAAACGAATATTAAAAATATAAAATATTCAACAAATATAATAAATATCTATGGATTATAAAAAATTTATATTTTTTTAAAAAATGCGAATAGTTAAATATAATATTAATATCTCATATCATATAATATTTTATTATTTATTGATATTTTTTTAAGTATTATTGATTAATATTATATTTTATTAAGTAATATTTTATTAAATATTATTGATTGATATTTCTTTGTAAATAATATATTAGATGATGAAACATTTTCTAAAGTTGATGCTCCTTTCCATCAAATATAACTGAGTTTCAACAAAATGATGCATTACACATCAATATAGACATCATAATAATTAATATTCTGAAAAATGTATAATAATGAAATGTTTAATTTTTGGATTTAATTTTTTTTTATTTTTTTTTATAAAATTATCTTAAACAAAAACTATTTATATTTATTAATTCTTTCAAAAGATTTGAAAGAATAAATAAAAATTATCAAACATAAATAATAACTATATTAATTATATCATAAAAAAAAATAAAGAAATAATAAAAAACAATTTCTAAAGTATTATATGAAGGTTATTATATGAAAGCGAAATATTCCGAATTTTCTTTCTTTTTTTTACTTTTTTTAATTTTAAACATTTAAAACATTTTTATACAAAATGATTCAAATAATCAATATATATATAAAACAATGAGAATTTATTTAAAATAAAAAAGTTTATTTATATTTTCTTAGTTATAAAAAAATAAAGTTATAGAAAAACAAATCTTTATACATATATCACTTATATTTCCTCTTAATAATTTTTTCTCTAAAAAAAATAAATTTTAATAAAATTTGAGATACATAAATTACTTATCTATAACACATCTCGATTATATGATTTGGTTATATCATTTTATGATATGTAAAATAGTTACATGTAATATAATACAAATAAAAGATAAGAGCGAAGAACAGAGAATATTTTTGAGAATGGTAGAATTTAATTAAATTATTCATATCACAATTTCTAATAGAAATAAATAAAAAATGTTTCACTTTTTATTTTCATAATTTTTAACTAATTTAATTGCAATATATCAAAAATAATAAATTCTCATCTAAAACATATGAGCAAAATACAAAATATTTTAAATAACTTAATAAAAGCTGAATATTCTTGTTTTTTAAAGAAAAAAATTTGCGATTTTGACATACTATATATTCTATAAATATTCAATTAGACAAAAAATTAAAATAATACAAAATAATTTCTTTTTGTATTATTTTTTTTTTTAAATATATCTAATTATTTAAAATTATGTTAAATTATTAGATATTAAAATATATATGTCATTAAAGCGTAAATATGTCAGTAAAGCGTATTAAACAACATAAAGATTGCATATTTAAATTCAATATGAAAAATACAATTAAAATTATATAATAAAAAATAAAAAAATTTTGCAAATCAATATAATTTATATTTCCTACCTAATTTCACTAATTATATTCTTATGAAAATCCTTAAAATTCTGAAAATGATTATTTTTTTATATATCGAAAAAATAATTTCAAAAATTTTTTTATTTCTTTCTCTTTCTTTCTTTTTCTTTAATTTTTAAATATTTTTTTTTACTCAAATTTTCTTTCTTTCCTTTTCAAAGAAAAAAAAAATTGACGAAAAAAAAAAATTATTTTAATTAAATTTAAAAAAACTGAAAATCGAAATTTTATAAAATCTTATAATTCTTGAAAGTCTCAAAACTTTAAGCTCTCAAAATCTTAAATGTTTATTTTTTCCTTTTCTTTTTTTTCTAAGGAACTTAGAAAAATTTATTAATTTACTTCATTAAGAGAAAATTGAAATTCTTGTAAATTTTGAATTATAATTAACAATTTTTCTAATTTATAAACATTTAAATTTTTATATTTTATTTTTTTCTCATATAAAACTAATTATAATAAATAGAAAATCTAAATACAAATTTAATTTGATAATTATATTATTTTTATTATTAATTATTATTATATTACTTAAATAAAAATAAATTTCAGTTTCGAATTTTAAATTGCAAAAATATTAAAAAATGAAAATTCAAAAATGCGAAATATTTAAATTTCAAAGAGTTTTAAGAGATTTCTAAGTTAAATCTTTTATAACTAACAATTTTTTATTTTTATATTGCATATTTTAAATTATTATTTTTCATAATATATTTGAAAATATAAAAAATACCAATTTATTTATTATAGAAATATTATATTTTATTTATATTTTTGTGAAAAATTCTTTACTTAACAGGAAATCTTTATACATCATTGATATTTATAAAGAATAAGTAGGAAAATACGTAAATATTTATGAAAAATAAATTATTTAGAATAGATATTTTAACTTTAACTTTAACTAATATTTTATAGATTAAAGATAAAAAATTTTGTTTGATAAAAATTTTTAAGTACATGGAGTTTTTCTACCATATGGTCATTACTTATCTTTAATTCTACAATCAATTCAACACTGCCGTATTTATATAATACTGCATCGATAGAATAGTTCAATTTTCATATATAAAATATTTAATTCTTTACCTATTTTTAAATATTAATTACGGAATCAGAATGAATTTTTTTATTAACTTCGATAAGTAAAAATTTAACTACAGCTTAAAAATATTATATATATATATATATATATATTTAAAAATTTAATCAAATTGCAAAAAAAATGAAATATTTAAAATAAAAAATTGTATTTTCACAATAATAAATTTAAAAATATTTTATTATTATTATTGTTTTATTATTTAGTATCGAACAATATAACCATTACAAATAAATTAATTAGAAAAATCCTATTTATCAATTTCAAATAAAATACAAATATAAAAATTTCTTTTAATCTTACAATTAATATGAACATATAAAAATTTATTTAACAATGTTATAGATAATGTCGATTACATTTTCGAGTTAGGCAGATAAATAATAGCCACAAAAACATGGCGATAAAACATAATATGTATGTTCAAATATTTTTTTGAAATTTTTTTTATTTAAATGTAAAAATATATGTAAATGTGTGTGTGTGTGTGTGTGTGTGTGTGTGTGTGTGTGTGTGTGTGTGTGTGTGTGTGTGTGTGTGTAATATATATATATATATATATATATATATATATATATTACACACATAAGTTATTTTAGTAATATATATATATATATATATATATTACTAAAATAACTTAAATTCATTTAAAATTACTGTGAATCATATCATATTTTATAAATATCATATTCTGTTCCATATTTTATTCCAATATCATTATTTATTTAAATATTTATAAATACAGAATGAAACAAATAAAATGTAATAAATTCTTCACCGAAATTATAACAAATATATTTTTTTCTTGAATTAAATAATATAATATAGTATATTTATAGGAGCTAATTATTTAAAATGTAATAAATTTTTGTATTTAAATGATTATATAAAATTTCTAAATTAGTCTTTTCTAAATCAGTTAATTTAAAACAAAAAATTAATATTTACTGTAATTTCAAAGAAAACATTTATTGCACAATTTTAATTATCTCTAATTTCGTTAACATCATCTCTAAATATAATTGATTTTTTTATTTCTTTAATTCTTTATATAAAATCATTAATATTTAAAAATAATCTTTTAACAATTAAAAATTTTAAATTAAACTAAAGTAATATTAAATTTTTATACCTGAATTGAGAAAAAGAAACGCCAATTTTAAAAAATTATAATTATTTATATGAAATTATTATTTTAATATAAAAAATTGTAAACTTTATTCTTGTATTTAATTATTAAATATTAAATTTTTCATATATTATTCAATTCTAATATATATAAATTATCATTAAATATAAATATTATCATAAATATCACATAAATTTGATACTATTTTATATTTCATCGTCTTTAAAATTAGAAGACATATATATATGTACTTCAATAATTTACAATAATGTACAATAATTTATATGCATATAAGTAGTGACAGATTTCATATTGTTCTCTCACATCTTACGTGTTACTTCACATAATAAAAATTTAAATGTCTGATTTTATTATAATTAATATAGCAAAATTAAACACAAAATTAAACAAAAAATAATATATTCCAATTTATATGCATTTAAAAATTTAAATATAAAATAAAGAAAGATATAGAAAATTCGTTGAAAATTTATTAAAGGTTAGAAAAATAAGATATTAAAAATCTAAAAATGATACAATCAACTAAGGTAATGATAAAAATCAATAAAGTTTCTTCAATTCTAATAATTCAATTCAATAATTTCAATTTTATATTTTTTATTATTTTCATATTCACATCATAATGTTTAATATCTACTTTTATTTTAAAAATATAAATAATTTTCATTTATGTACTTATTAGAATAATGACATTATTCAAAATTTGATTTTTGAATTGAAAATTATTAAATCAAATATTATTGTTCTATGAATTTTTTATTTACAGCATTTTGTAAATAAATTTTTAAATTTTAAACTTCTAATTTGATATTTTGATATAATATTTTTATACATTCTTATATCATAATTATTTACTTCAAACAATTTAAAGTTTTTTTTAAATCATAATATTTAAATTAAATTACTGTTGCAATAATGTATAATTTAGTACATTATATATAGAAAGAATATATTAAGACATTTGTAAACGTTATTTTTTAAAATATAAGTAATCATATATAAATATTTTTTATATATAATCATTTCATCATATTTCATATATATTTCTTTCAGACACGTGGATAACCTCAATTTTAATATTTTCGTTCAGTATAAAGTTTGTCTTGTATCTGTTTTAATATCTGTTATAACTTGAAAAATGTTTTAAATAATAATTATTTCAAGATTATTATTATAAATTCAATGAATATGAATTATAATTACTTTACTCAATTTCAAAAATACAAATTTACTTTAAAATTAATAAATCCTATTTATAATGTTTTAAATAAGACAAAAAATCTTAAAATACCAGAAAAACTCAAAGGAACATTTCTTGAACGATGGGGTAACTAAATGTCACATAGTAATAAAAAAGAAATCAATATTAAAACTAAAATCAAGTAATATTAAAAAAAATTTAATTTAATTTAATATATCTTTATTTATAGGATTATATTGGAAGAATCTTTATATAGATTACAAAGAATCAGCATTAGGTGCTACTAAAGATTGTAAGGAACATCCTATAAGAACATCTATATATTTTTCTCGTAAGTTCATTTATGTTTTAATAAAAAGAAATTTAAAAAATCAATTGAAAAAATTTATTTTTTTATTTTAAAAAATCGTAAAAATTTAAAATATAACATAAATGATTAGAAAAAAATTATATTAATTCTTATAAAATATTTTTAATATAGCAAAATTTTATTTTTAATTAGTTCTAGCATCCTGTGTGTACTTATATAGACATAATCCAGATGAATGTACCTTTAAAGAAAATTTATTACAAAATACCATGAAAATAATGCAAGTAGGAGAAGCTATACGTAATCCAATTTCTGAACATTATGTAAAATGGTTAGGTCAATGTTATAATGAAGGCATTGTACGACGGATGAATTTAGGTATAATTTCTCTAATTTGGTTAGATGACTATGATAATATGTGTTCTTTATATAAAACTGTTTGTCCTTACTTAAAAATACAATATCTAACATTTCATAAAAGAGTGATAGATTTTGGACTTTTAGATAAATGGTGGATCTTAGAAAATAAAATGATGGATTATGATGTAAATGAAGCAGAATTTAGTAATGTAAATAAATAATAAATAAAATAAATAATTTAAAACAAATTAATCTTTTAAATAATTATAGATATTATTCATATATTATTATGTTTTTATATAATATCATATAGTGCAGATAACAAATATATTCACATAATGAAAATTTGTATATATTATTTTATTTAATATGTCAATATAATATAATATAAATTAAACAGTTTAATAAAAATAAAAGATTAATGCAATAATGGAAAAATCGTAATTATGCAATAGCAATGAAAAATTCATATCATTGTAAAAATATGTATATAGCTTCAGTAATAAATTATAATATTTAAATATATTTTTATTATTTATATAAATTATCTAATAATAAAAAAAACAACTTATAAAAAACTAAATATATACGTTATATATTAATAATAAATAAATGTAACCTAAGCATTTCTAAATAATTTCACAATATAAGTTTAATATAAATTTGTAAGTCATTTTATGATTACTATAAATTTTCATATAATAAAAAGAATTCGTTTTGTGTTACATGAATGATTATAAAAATATTTATAAATATAAAAATATATTCATAAACACTATATAAGATATATACAAAATTTTTTTATTAAAGAAAATTATCATAATTTTTAAGTTGTATTATATAAATTATCCTTTTTAAAGAAATTTATGTAATATTAATTTGTGCTTTACAATATATTTCTAATTCTACTTATACTTAATAAATTCTACTTTAAAATCTAAATATTATGTCTATTTTATTTTTTTGAAATAAAAATAAATTTTATATGTCAATATTTCATTAATTATATTATGTGATTAATTAATACACAAATTATTAGAAACACATTCCTTTATTTATATAAATATTTATAGATATTAAAGCTCAATATCAAAATATAAAATATTTTTAATTAAGTTAAACATAATTATAATTATAAATTCATTCAATAAATATATATAATATCTCCTGAATATGTTATTTTTAAATAAAAATTTTTAATTTCATAAAACTCTGATTTATAATTTTTAAAAATTATATACATGAGTATTTTGATTTGTACTTTTTAAGTCTTTTATATCAATTAATTTGTCTAAACTATAATATATATATATATATATATTATATATATTATTTATATAATATAATATAACATAAATATAAATATATATATATAATACATCTGATCTGAAATAAGCAACTATTTTTTGCTATAAATTACTAAATTTGCTATCTCCTCTTCTTTTATTTTAAATCAAGAACTAATGTGAAAACTAATTTGTGAAAGCAAAAAATTATAAACATTTATGTTCATTCAATGACAGAGCAAGAGTGTATGTCATATATTCTATTCTTTTCCGAAGAATAACTGTACTATGTTTTATTATTTTATGATTTGCCACAATTTCGAGTTTTTTGTTTCATTTATTGAATGAAGAAAGCGATATTAAGTCAAAATTGAGTAATCTCAAAAGAATTGCTTATTTCGGAATAAAACTGTATATTATATTTATTTTTCTTGATTTTTATCTACTTAAAATTTAACACTTTGGTAAAATAGGTAGTACTTTTATTTTTATGTGACTTTAAAGTTATTCTTCTCTCTATGCCTTTTAAAAATGTTAAAGTTCCTAAAATTAAAAAATTATTATAATTATTTAAATTATATAAAATAATATAAAATAACTATTTCAAATCAAAATAGTTGTAAAACACTTATGAAAAAAAAAGATTTTAATTTAACATTTGATTTCGATTTCAGTTTTATATATAATAATATATTTTTATCTATAATTTATATAAATAACATGGTTATAATATAGTTATAACATAGTTATGTCGCTTTTATATCGATACAATACTTGATTTGTAAATTTTGTTTTTTATTTTTTTTTTTCTTACATAGAATTAAATTTAGAAAACAATGATTTCAGAAAAAAAACTTAGTGATAAAGAAAAAAAATAATCAAATAAAAATACTTTTCAAATTAAAAATATAAGATATTTTATATATATATTTCAGATTATAACTCTGTTACTAATACAAAAAAATATCAAAGAAAAAAAATATATAATTTAAAAAACATTTCATGAGATTATATATTTTTTTATAAATATCTTTTTTATCATTCTATATAAAATAATATAATATAAAATAACATATAAAATAAAATAATATAAAATAACATCACAATATTATATAACATAACAAAATATTTAAGAGATATATATAATAAATAATTTAGGAAATATTTTGATAAAATTTATTATCTAAAAAACAAGGAATACTATACTTTTCTTGCCATTTATAAATTTTACAATATTTAATTTAAATTTAATTAAAATATCTCAAAAACTAATAATTTTTTTATCATTATACTTCAATATTTCTTTAGAACGATAAAAGAAATTGATTTATGCAAAAATATATGCATTTTCATTTAAAAAATAATACAATTATTGATATATACATTTTCATTTTTAAAGAATACATTATTCATCTTTCTTCTTTGATATTTTTTTGTAACTACATTGATAATAAAGTTATGAGAAACAATTGTATCAATCATATATATTAAAATTAAGTATTATTATAATTATTTAAAATAATGATTATATAATTATATGAAAAGTCGATATTATATGTACATTGTGGTAACATTCGAGAAAACATTCGACATCGAAAAAAAAAATTTTATAATGATAAGTCAAATTCGATTTTACAGAAAAGAGTATTATATAAAAATATTATTGTCAAAAAAAAAAAAATTTTTTTTGGCAAAGTTTCATACCAAAAATATATATATATTGATATTTTATCTGCTAAATCTAAAGTGACATGAATTTACATTATATGGCGTGATTTTAAATAAGGCGGCACTATTTAATGATAATACTATTTCAATATTTTTTTGTACATTATAATCTATAAAATAAATCTATTCCTGTTCAAATAAATTATGTGAATAAATACTTATTCAATTGAATACTTTAATAATTTAAAAGTAATAATATAGATAAATAATGATGAATAAAATTTTATTCTTTATTTTTATTTCTTATTCGTTATCGGAATAAAATTTTGTCAAATTCTACTATATATATAAAATGTTAATATATTCATGAAATACTTTCAATTTTAGAAGCCAAAATTAGTATATTACCAAGCAAAAAGATATGATTTCAATGTTTTTCAATATTGATTTATCTAAATTGTAAATATATACTCATATGAAGTATTCCTTTCTTATATATATATAATAATGAAAAGTCAAATACAATTAATATTTTCTTTTATAAATTTTACCCGTTTCTGTGAAAAATAAATGAGACAAAATAATAGCATATATTTGAAAAACAGATTGAGTTTTTTGCATTTGAAAGAAAAAAATTTTTGATATATTTTTACATACCGAATCTGAAACCAAAAAAAAGAAAATTTAAATTAAAAGAAAATTTTCATTTTATTAGTCACTTGAAAAAAAATAAATCAGAATCTTTAAAGTAAGTCTCCTTATTGTCAATAGATTAAAAATAGAATAACTTTAAAATATATATCAAGAAAAAAAAATTTTATAATGATAAGTCAAATTCGATTTTACAGAAAAGAGTATTATATAAAAATATTATTGCCAAAAAAAAAAAAAAATTTTTTTTGACAAAGTTTCATACCAAAACTATATATATATATTGATATTTTATCTGCTAAATCTAAAGTGATAAGTAATTTTTGTGATCAAATTCAGATTCAATATGTAAAAATATCAAAAATCTTTTTATTTTCAAATAAAAAAATTTGTTAATCTATTTTTTCGCTATCATTTGCTATGTTATCATTTTATCTCATCCATTTTTACATAAACGATTTTATAAATTTATAAATGAAATTAACTATTTGATTTTCTTTTATATTATTAAAATAGATATATTTAAAATTTTGGTAAATTGCACTCTTCATAGAATATATTATCATTTTATCTGAAAATATACATAAATTTCGATTGAGATTTATTTATTAAGTTATAAACAATTGAAGTTTGTATTAGATTAAGATAAAAATAAATTAAGATCGTTATTTTTCCATCTACAAATATATTAACTTTTTTATTATCTTATTATATGATTTAATTATATCTTTATATTATAATGTAATTTTTTTTTAATTAAATTTTAATGAAATAATTTTTTATTCATTCTGAAACATATTTTAAAAAATGCTAATTAATTTTTTTATTATATTTATTAAAAAAATATAATCATAATTATTATAAAATTAATAAATACGAATATAATAGAATATAATAGGAAAATTAATTATGTTTAAATAAATTATAATAAATTATAAATTATATAAAAAGAATATAGAATATGAAAAGCATTTCATAAACATATGATTATTCACAATAATAATATATCAATTATAGTATCAAGAATTAATTAATTATATTTGATTACCTAATGCAAAATCGATATACAAGCGATATATCGGTTCTAAAATTAAAACTAATCTAAATCAGGACTTTTTTTTACAATTATTTTGATTTGTTATAATTTTTTTCAATTTTTTAAAACTATTTTAAAAATCGTCACTGATATAATCGTTTTTTTTAGATCCTTAAATATTAATATATGATATTACATAATATGATAATACATAATACATTACCTCTCGAATATAAATAATAGCTGTGCGACAAGGAATATAAATCATCATACTATTTGAATAATCAGAAAAAGATTCTGGTTTCGTAAAATGTTGTATATTAGTATTAACACGGTTTTCTCCACCAAAATTTTTATCATCACTACACAAAAGAATTTTATAAGTTCCTGCAGTTTTTATACCAATAGTATAATCAGGAAATGATTTGATTGGATGAAAATTAAAAACAAATATAAGTTCTGCACGATCAAAAACAATTATTTTATCCTCTTCATGTTTCAAACTTATATATCCCTAAAAACACATATTTTTATTAATGATATCATAAATATGTAGTGAAATTATAATATATATATGAATATTTTTAATTAAAATAGATTATTTATTTTACAGGTTCAGCATGTAGCCATCCATATTTTGCTTCAAGAGTATTTACAGCCCGATCCCAATTATTCATAAATTTGTACTTAAGTAATTCATCATCTACTAAATTCCATTGTCTTCTAGCATAATGATAACTATCTGCATTACCAGCTCGTGGAAAATCCAACCATTCAGGATGACCAAATTCATTACCTTCATATATTTTTTTTAAATTTATAATAAAATTATTAAAAACTTCAATAATAAAATGTATAGTAGTGCTCAGTTAAAATCAATTAAGTTCGATTCTAATAATTAAATTTTTATAAGCAGAATTTATTTCTTCTTTAAGGAATTAGAAGAACTGGAGGAATTAATAATTTATTTGATAAAAGAAATTTTTTTTCTGTAATTTTTTTTTAAATGATATTATCAAATTGTTGAAATTCTTACAATTAAAATAAATAAATCAACATTTTTATTAATTGATAAATAATATTGAAAATTATTATCTATATAGTAACTTGATTATGAATAAAATTAATCAAATTTATATTTGATTCACATTTGATTTACATTGATTTTAATTGGAAAAAATTAAATCAATAATTTCATGAAATTCATATTTCATTATTTTCATTAAAAAAAAATTACAAAAACGGAATTTTTTATATTGTATGATTATTTTTTTTTTTTGTGGCATTTCTTTAAAGAGAGATCTTAAATTTATTTTCTTATATATGAAACAAGGCACTGAAACTTGAAGCACTGACAGCAAAAATGAATTATATGAATTTAACCGAGCAAATATTAATTTTTATTGAATATTTCTATGTAGTTTTATAGATAAAACTAACCCATAAAATTTAAATAAGCTTCACCTCCTAATGCATGTGTGATTAATGTAATCAGATTATGAAGAGCAATTCCACGATTTATAATTACATTAGGTGAACTTAATGTACTCATATGAAAATACATTTCTTTATCCATAAGCCAAAATGCAATTGTTTTATCACCTACAAGAGCTTGGTCATGAGATTCTGAATAAGCTACTGTTTTCTCCATCCATCTTCGATTAGTTAATGTCCAACAAATATCTCCAACATTCCAATCTTCATCTTTTATTTCTTTTAAAAGTTTAATCCATTTATCAGGAATAGCCATGGCTAATCGATAATCAAAACCTAAACCACCTTCAGTAATTGGCCTTTAATATTATAAATATATAATATATATAAAAAGCAAAATATAACGTAAATATAATATACACACATAATATATAATATTTTAAAAAAAACAAAATAATTAATTATATAATAATATATAATATTATTATATATTTATATTATATAATATTATATAATTTATATATTTATATATAATAATTTATATATTTATATATATATAATTTTATATAAATATTATATAATAATAGTTATTTTATATTAAATAAAAATATATATGTGCACATATTGTTTATGTATATTTTGTGCATGTTCGAATAAATAAATAATATTCCATTAAATATAAAATAATTATTATTATGTGACATAAATTTTTAAAAATCTAAATTTTGTAATTTTGTAATTTTTATGTTTCATACCTGCAAACTCCAGGCATTCCACTAACATCCTCTGCTATGGTAATCATATTTGGATATAAATAATGTAAAATATAGTTTGCAAGCATTAAATAAACTACACCTTCAACATCAACATTAAGTCCATAATATTCTTCATAATGACCAGTAAAACCTTGTCCAAATCCTCTTGAATGATACAACATTGATGTAACTCCATCAAATCTATAAAAGAATATATTACTTATAGTATATATATATAGAAAAAAATTAAATGAATAATAATAGGAAAGAAAGAAAGAGAGACAGAGATAAACAATATACATATAATAATTAAAAAATATAAATATCATATATTACAAATAATATTCATCAAATAAATACCTAAATCCATCAAAATTATATTCCTCAATGTACCAACGCAAATTGGAAAGTAAAAATCGTAATACTTCATATTCTCCATAATTAAAAAGTCTACTATCCCACAGTGGATGATGACCACGATTGCCAGAATGGAAAAAACAACCATCAGTACCATCAAACATATTTAAACCATCTAAAGTATTCTTTGATGCATGTGAATGTACCACATCTAATAAAACATATAAACCATATTGATGCGCTGTATCTATCAATTGTTTTAACTCTTCTGGTGTACCATAACGAGATGAAGCAGCATAAAATGAAGTTACCTTATTAAATTTAATTAAATATATTGTTATAAAATTTAATACTCAAGTATATTAATTTTATTAATAGATTTTTTAAATTTATTCATTATAAGTACGCACCTGATATCCAAAACTAGCATAATAAGCATGTTCCATAATAGCCATTAATTGTATAGCATTATAGCCTTGTTTTACAATACGAGGTATTATGTTTTTAGCAAATTCTAGGTATGTACCAATTTTTAATTCCTGAGTTGCAATACCAACATGACATTCATAAATTCTAAGACTTTTTGGTTTCTTCTGTTTGGAATATTTAAATTTATAAACCTGAATGAAAATATATATAATATATTTATAACATAAATTTTAATATTTATAAATAAAATTAAATTGATTGAAAAAAAGTAATATTTGTATTTATTTATAATTATATGAAGTAATTATACATATTTATATATATATACATTTTCAGGTAATGGATACCATATACGTTGTTTATATGTAGCACTTTCAGATTTATCTTGTGTGACATATGTAGCCCAAGGACTTAATCGTTCCAATAATTCATTATTTTGGTCTTTTACAATTATTTTAATTTCTGAAAGATGCTTTATTGGACAACTACCATCAGCATTAGGAGGTAAATGTAATTCCCATTTTCCATAATCTAATTTTTTATATGAATTAATTGTCCTATTCCAACCATCTAGTAACAAAAATAAACAACAATTAAAATTTATAATTTAGAAACTTTTATAAAGAATATATATATATATTATATATATTATATATTATATATATATTATATATTATTATTATTATATATATAATACTTTTTTATACTACATAATAATAATAATGACAATAAAGAATAATAATTTATTATATAAAAATTATACTGAATTTTTAAAAAAGAAATTTTAAAATTTTACTAAGTTATTAAAAAAGAAACTAGACAAGTTATTACATTAAATATAAAATGAAATAAAATATATAATACTATATATAATATAAATGCAAACTATATTTAAAATTCTGTTTTATATTCTATTTTATAATTATAAATAATTATATATTTATAATTAATATATATTAAAATTATAATATACTTTAAGATTAATAATAAAAGTAAAACAAAAAAAAAGTTTATTTTAAAGTCCTTAAATGAATTATTTATATAATTTAAAATAATTTTAAATATAATTTTAAAAATAGTATTAAAAAAATAACATATATATAAAAAAAATAAAATAATTTTTAATATTCATATAAATAATAATTTTTTATATTTTGAATTACGTAAATAATATAATTTGTATTTGTATAAATAATAATATATAAATATATACGAATAAAATATAATAATATATATGTATATACGAAATTCATAGTGATTTTGATAAGAAATTTGATTATAAAGTTTATCTTAAAAGAGTTTATCTTAAAAAATTATATTTTCTTTTTCTTTTATTGATTTATTAATTTAAAATTAATTTAAAAATACTTAGAAATATTGTAAAATAAAATAATAATTGTAGCACAATAGATAAAGCGTTTTTCTTGAAAAAATAAAAAACAAATTTTAACATAACATTTTTTATCTAAAATTTCGTTTTTTAAAATCAATCTTATAAATTGATCAAATATGCAAATGAGAAAAAACAACTTCATATCGATTAGCTCTTTATTAGAACTAATGTTATAAACAATTGTATAACTGGAACAATAGAAAATATTCATGTAAATTATTCATTTTTCATTGTTTTCATTATATTAAAAATATTGTTGAAAATATATCGGCGAAAGTATATTGTATAGATATTTCTTTATGATAAATTAAAGATGAATAAATGAACTATTATTGCTTTTATATCTTTCATATTTTTTGAGAATTTTTTACTATTCAAAATAGATATTTGAAGTGAAAGCAAAATTCGTTCAATTATGTTTAATTCGTCAAAAAGAATTATATATGCAATAGAATGTGAATTATATATGTAATAATGATAGTCTTAATTAATATTTATAATGTGAAAAAATAAATAATCTATAAAAAAATGTCACATAATAATCATTATTTTTAAAAATTAATCAAATAAAAATAATTAATAATGAATTGTGAAAAACAAATAATATATAATCGTTTATTATTTTCATATTTAATCGATTTTTATATTCGAGTTTTTTAAAAATAAAACCAAAAAAAAATTATATTATATTTTTTTATAAATATCATATTAAATCATATATTAAATATCAAAAAATTATTATAACATATAATTAATTTAGATTTTTTATAATTATCATAAAAAATAAGTTTATTAATTAAAATTCACTTTTATATATTTTTCTAATACATTGTTTAATGTAAGATTTAATAAAAATTATGGGAAAAACCAAATTCGAAAATAATAATAAGATAAGAAAAAAATAAAACTTAAACAACAAAAAATCGATTATCTACAAGATAAATTATAGTGAAATTACAATTATCAATAATTATCAATAATCGATGCGCAATAAATTTTACACAATATTTCTAACATGATTTAGAAAATGTTATAAAAAAAATTAATGTTGAAAGTATTAATTGCTCAATTAAAATTACATGCACTAAATTAATCAAAAAATAAATAAAAAATTAATAAAAAATATTCTTAGATAAAAAAAAAAAATTTAATTTTAGACCTAATGTTCAATGCAATAAAAATGATTTCAAATTGAGCAGAAATTTCTATAATGAAAGCCTAATAATGATTTAATTTTTCATCTTATCAAGCAAAGAAATATATACTAATGACTGCCAATTCATGAATAAATCAAAAACAAAAAATTAACACTACTAAGAATTTCTATTATTACAATAAACAATTTTTTAGATTCAATGCTGAATAAAATTTTTGTATTAATTAAAAATAATGAAATGCAAATTAAAATAATGATATATAAAATATTAAATTCATAATTTCAAAATAATTGGAAATTTAAAACTTTTTTTTTCATATGTTTAAATGAATTTTGTAAAAAAAATAAGATTTTGTTTGAATAATATTTATGTATATATATTTATATTTATATATAAATGTTTATAGCATATAAATATTATAATAAATTGAATATTATAAATTTATAATATTCAATTGTTATATCGGTATTATTTAAATTTTAAATCTATATTTGTAATTATAAAATTCTTATGTTTTTATATGTTTATATAAATTTCTCATTATAATCATTCAATTGAAAATCTCATAGAATTCTGATAAAATACATAATAAAATAAAAAATATTCCAAAAGCATATATCTTCTATTTTGATCTATATTATTATTTATTTATTCATATATATAAATATCACGAATACTAAATGAAAAAATTAATTTTTCTAAAATTTTTTATAATAAAATTTTTTTTTCTAAATTTTTCACTCGAAAATATATATAATCAAAAAAAAATTTTACCATATAATTCATAAGAAATTCTAAAAAATATATTTTCAATCCTTAACTTCGAAGCTTATCTCTTCAAAATGAATGTTAGCCAATAAAAATAATACGTATTAAATATTTCTTTCAAAACTATCTTTCCTATATATTCTTTCATCAAATTATGTTTACGAATTCGATAAATTTTACTACTACTTTCTTTTATCTTATTCGCTTACAATAAACTGTGCTAGTAACCTTGAATAATTTCAATAAAAAATACTATTATTAATTTTGTTTACATTTATAATATTTTTTTAAAAAATAGTTTTATGAATATTATTTTTTATATAAATATATGTAAGTGATTAGAACATAATTTTTTCGTATATTCTTTAAATTAAACTTTACAAAAAGAAGTTATAATAAATCACATTTATATACTCTTAAATTATAATAGTAGTAAGTATATAATATAGTGTGAATAATGATTTAAACGAT
Organism: Apis laboriosa; assembly: GCF_014066325.1. Classification (NCBI taxonomy): domain Eukaryota; kingdom Metazoa; phylum Arthropoda; class Insecta; order Hymenoptera; family Apidae; genus Apis; species Apis laboriosa. Next base: position 1,816,407 of record NW_025224229.1, read on the forward strand.
TTGGAATTTGACCATCTCAAATATTGTTTATAAAATAAATATTTTAACGAAGAGATCAAAATATGATTAATTTTTTCTTGATAAAATATCACATTTCATGCTAATATAACGAATATTTGAATGGAAACTGATATGTTAAAAAAATTGCAACATATTTTAATTTTTGTAAAATATCTTAGAAAATTATTATAAAAAATATATAAAAAACAAAGAATTTACAAAAAATCTTTTAAAATCAAAATGCTCCTGAATACTTACAGAATGACAAGATTGTATGATACAAAAAGAAATACTAAAAATTACTTTGTTTTATAAAAGGAATTAAGATTATCATATTTTTTTCAAAAAATATAATTTTATAATTAAAATTAAAAAAAAATAAATAAATTTCTAAATAAAAGAAGCAAGATTTCATAACTATCAAGAAAGATATTCTTCATTAGTAAATGTAATATTTACAAACATTTAATAAATAAATAAATAATTTGATAAATAATTTGTAAATAAAAAAAAACTTTTAAAAAATTTAATTTTTTTTTATTTAATGATGAATTAAATTTTAAACTTTATTCAAAAAAAAAAGATAATTTATATAAATAAAAATAAACAAAAATTTTTAAATCTTTATAATTATTTCAAGCGTTAAATTTCATCAGAATTATTTCATCAGAATTACAAAGATTTTGATGTTGACATATTGTTACTTGTCATTCATGTATGCAATTTATAATTATAATTACATTGAGAGAATATAATTAAAATATGTATAATTAAAATACATTGAGAGAATTTGTTACTTTAGAATTTATTACTTTATATTATTATATTATTATTATAAAATTAATTACTAATTATATTAATATTTTATAGAATTTAATAAAAATCAATTTAAAAAACAAATATTTGAACATTATATTGCATTAAATTATTGATCTTAAATATATATATAAAATTATTAAGAAATTTTTTAGAGAAAAATAAATAATTAATAATAATTAATTTATTGTTATATATACCAACATCAATCTTATCTAACTCAAATAAAAATTTGAATAAATAATTTAAATAAAAATTTAGCAAAATATTGAAACGTAATAGATTGCTTTCAAAAGACATTATCAATGATTTGAAATTAATCAAAATAATTAATAAATTAATATAAAATATATAAAAAAATTTCAAAAAATTATAAATAATTGCAAATATCATATTTTATATAATATTTTATTTAATAAATTTTATTAAGTTTATGCTTTATATTATTTAAAATTTTCTTTTAGAATGACCGAAAAAATACTCATACATTTAACTTCAATATGGAATTATTATAATATATTATAATATATTATAATATATATAAAATTAAATCAAGATCTCTTTACAATATTTCAAAATATATAAAATAATCAGCTTTATATTTTTTGAATTAATATACTTTCTATGACAAGTATTTATGTACAGCAATTGTAATTTTGATGAAAATAAATTTTATTTTAAAAATTAAAAATCACATAAAGTTATATTATTACATATCTTTAAATGCATTTAAATATTAATTATTATATTCAAATTAAAAAAAATATATATTTATATATATTTATATATATTTATATACATATTCATATACATATATATTTATATTAAAAAAAAATTCGTAACTTTGAAAATTATTTTAACGAAAGAATAAAGTAATTTTGATATAAAAATATTTTTTGCAACGTATTCTTTCTTATATCATTAAAATTGTATACAAAATATTATTTGTATCATAAAAGATGAAACATTTTATTTTAATTATATAATAATATGTTATAATAAATATGTTAAAAAATATTCTCTATAATAAAATAGAACATTTATATTTTATATATTTTTTTAATTTCATAGTAAAAATTTAATATTTTATAAGATAGTTCTTAATCTTACAATATATTATTTAGACATACTACAGATTTTTTTTTTAATATTTTTACTTTTATATTATTATTTTTTTATAATTTCTTTTAGAATTTTAAATATAAATAAAATTCAATTCTGCAATATAATTTATTTTATAAATTCTCTATTGCATTTCAGTCTGATAATTAGATTAAAGAAAAATTTAAAATTTTAGTCAATTTTTATTTTTTTTCAGAAGAATAAAAAATATCATAAAATGTTTAATTTTTCTTCAATAAACTTTTTTACAACAACAACAAAATATTTATTGTATACTATTACGCATTCTTTAAATATTATTTTTTTTGACTAAATCTGTAATATTATCTATTATTTATAAAAAAAATAGCAATAATCTTAATATTATTCTATTCTATAATCAAATCATAAAATTGCAATGGATCTTATGATTAAAATTGGACTCATTTTTGTTAAATTCTTCAATCTCGAATTAAATATTTTTTATTGTATGTTTTATATTTCATTGTGTACCATCATATTATTTCCATGATACTTTGATATATCACGAACTGTTAATAAATAGATGGAATTGTAGTAATAATCCACTTCTTGTTGATATTTTAATTATTCATGCTTTATTTATTTAATATTTTATATAGTTATACATTTGTACTTGTATAATTTTAGTAAAGTGACATGTTTTTGTTTGTTTAGTTCTGAAGGATTTATCCAAACTCGCTACAGATAAATAATGAATGATATTTGTACGATTATACATGTTGATTGCTATGATATGTTCATATAAAATATGAACAATTGATAAATAGCAATCACATGCATATCTATCATGAACGCATATGTAAGCAGAATTCACTATAGTAATAACAATATTTTTTTTTACAAATATATCGAAAAGAGAGTTTTTATGAAAAAAAAAATTGTTCAAAATATTGATTTTTATAATTTATATAATATAATATAAGTATTTAAAAATTATCAAAATAAGAAACCAATCTATAAATTCACCATCTGTTTATATATATATATATATTCTAATACATCTTTATATTTTATAATTTTTATAATGATAGCGAGTTCTTATAAATTGATGCTTATAATGATAATTGAATTCTTATAATAGATTAATAATATAGTAATCAATATTTCTTTTTTAATATCTAATATTGTTTTTATATCCTTTGCTTGTAAAGTTGCATTCTTGCTCAGTAAAATCATTCCTTTCTAAATCAAATAATGGAATAATTTATACTTTGTAATTAAATATTTTTCTTTTATTTTATTATTTTTTATTGATAGAATTTTTGTTTAAAAAGGTTGTTTCAAATTTGCATTATATATGGTAAAAATTGGTAAAAATGGTAAAAATTAATATATTCATTACTTAGAACTTATAAATCTTATGAATATGAAAAATCACTTTTTTTTTATGAAATGAGATATATAATAAAAAATGTATAATGAATAAAATAATAAAAAATTTTTATTACTGCAAATTTTTCAAATATAAATTTTTGAACAATTGAAATTACAGTAATCAAAATGATAACAATCAAATGAGAAGCATATTTTGAATATCAATCACTATAATGATATAATAAGCAGTAATTACATGTGATATAAATACGCTGCCATGGACATAAATGTATAGACGAAATTCAATGTGATAGTTACATTATTTTTTATATATATTTTGAAAACTAAGAACGATTGATATAAGATGACTATATAAGAAAAAATTGTTTAAAATCTTGTCTTGTATTTAAAAAATCACAAAAACGTTACATATAAGATTTCATATATATATATATATATAATAAGAATGCAACTTTACAAGCAAAGGATATAAAAACAATATTAGATATTAAAAAAGAAATATTGATTACTATATTATTAATCTATTATAAGAATTCAATTATCATTATAAACATCAATTTATAAGAACTTGCTATCATTATAAAAATTATAAAATACAAAGATGTATTAGAATTTACAAAAAATTGGAAAAAAATGAGATATAGTTTTAAAATAATTTAAAATTAGAAAATTTCATATTATATGATTTTATGATGTTGAAGACCAATTATATAAATTTGTCTATTATCTATATAAATCTGTTATTCTATAAATATAATTATATCATTAGAATATTATTATTTCTAAATTTATATAAGTATATATATATTTGAAAATAGAATTACTTTTTTATTATTTATAGACATTTCATTTATTTTTTCAAATCTGAGAGATCTATGAAATGTCCAAACTTTTTACAAATAAATATTAACAAATTTACAATGATTTTTGTAAAAATATCTAAATTCGATATAAATTATGATTTATATTTCAAATTTATTGTAATTCATGAGGAAATAATTAGTAGAAATTTTTCTATTTAAAGCAATTATTTTTATAATATATTAATATTATTATTCTGAAAATTTTTTTCAGATTAACAAATTTTAAGCTATAATTGAAAACATTAAATTATAGCTTATTATATTATGGGAAAATATAAATGATATTTTATGTGAAAAAATTGTTTATTTCAAATTTTTATTTTATTTTTTATTATTAAATATATATATTATATATAATATAGAAGATTTTTGTTAAAAATATTTTTATATCTGAAAAAAATATTATTTATTATACTTAAAATTTTTCTGTATTTTTCATATCTTATCTTCTTGCTATAATATTTGTAATATTTTTTGTAATATTATATTGTAAAATTAGTATAAAATTAATTTAATTTTATTATAATATATAATAATTATAAAATAAAGTTATATTTAAACTTTCTTATAATATCCATAACATTCTTGTACAAATCAATTTTAAAATATGATTTTTCTCTTTTATAATGAAAAATAATTATTGCATTATATGAAATACTTGTTATAATTATAAATTTATAAATATTTATATACATAAATATAAACATCACATACTGAAATATGGATTTTATAAGAAATATAATTTTAAGAATGTAAGAATCAGAATACTTTTATAACATAAATTTAATATTTATACAAATATTATAATGGATATACATTAATAAAATAAATTATATTTTTATTCTTACAATATTGTGATGCATGAAATTAAAAAAAAATTTCTTGTTCTGTTTGTAAATAAAAATAGATTAATTTATTCAAATATCCAAATATCCAAATATAATCCAAATATTTTTATTACTTTACTATACTTTCTCTCAAAGTTATAAATAAAAAAAGTTAATTCTTAAGATTATCCATTAGAAATATATGTATACATATAAAACTATAATATGTTATATATTGATTATATATAGTATATATATATGTATATATAGAACAACATAAGAGGAAAAAGTTAAAAAATTAGAAAAATACAAAATATAACTATAGAATGAGAGCTAAATGAAAAAATTATATAGAATATTGGATTAATAATAAAAGTAAAAACAAAAAAGTGTTATTAAAAGAGAGAAAGAAAACTAAAAAAAATTTTAATTAGTATTAGATTAATATTAGATTAAATTTAGCATTAGATGAGATAAAAACAAAAAAATTAACAATAAAATTGGAACAAAAAATAAGAAATCAATAAAAAATTTAAAGCATGCAAATAAAAAATATTTGAAAAAAAAGATAGCAAAAATACAGACAAATATTCAAATAAAAATAGTTTTATATAAGAAGAATGATAGAATTAAAAAAAGAAATATATATATAATATGATATAATAAAAAATAAAAAATATATATCAAAAAAAAGTTTTAATCAAAAAAATCTTAAAAATTAAGAAAGGAACAAAATTAAGAAAAAAATAAAGAAAAGAATTGAGAAAAAAGAGAATAATCAAATATTGGAAAAAGTAATCAATATGATGTAATAAGATAAAATAATTGAAATTAAAAGGAGATACAAAGAGAGATATAGAATTAATATAATAATTAATATAATAAATTAATATAATTTTCATAGCATACTTTTGAAAAATCAATTTTTGATTCCAAAATAAATTTAAAAGTTTTTATATATATATAATATAGTTATATATATATATAAAAATAACTATTAAGATTTATTTATAAACAATTGCATTAAATAAAATAGAAATAACAGACATTATATTGAGATTATTTATATGAAATCTATAGCTTTAACCTACTTACTAAAATCTCCTGTTAAAAATAATTCCTGTGCACTAGGTGCCCATTCTTTTGCAACAACACTATTGTCTTCATTTATATGAATTCCATAAATTTCATAACCTCTTGAAAATTTATCTAAACTGCCATCACCAGTTTCTAATTTTTCTATATAGTCTTTAAATAATGCATACCTAAAAAAAATTAAAATAAAAAAATGACAAGTTCTAAATTAATATTAATTTATTTTATATTTACTCTATATTCTTATTCTATATTAAGTATTTGATTTAAAAATAGACATTTATAATAAATTATATTATACATTAAATAAAACTTGTTATAAATAAACTTGTTATAAATAAAAATTATCTTAATTATATTTTACTATGTAACATATTTAATATTAATATTTATATATTTTTTAAAATGCAATACCTCTTGCGAATCTCATTTTCATAAGGTTTTAAATATGGATCTCTTTCCAATAAAATATTTATTTCTGGAACTTGAACTTCAGAAGGATCCATAGTTGACCATTTTCCTCCCATATTTAATTTTTTAATATATTCACTAACAAATAGATAATAACAGATCTAAAATACTTTGTATGTTACTCAAATTCAAATAAAACTTCAAGGTGACCTCTATATAATTTTGTCGATTAAATATCATTGCCATCCGAAAAGAATAAAATTTTATTACAATGAAACAATTTTTTAAGAATGGAAACTTTATAATTTAATAGTTTATCAAATATGGCGAATAATTTATTATTATAAGTGGCGCTAATTTTAAATTTTTATCAGACATTATATATCAGACATATATATCAGACGTATAATAAAATAAAATTCTAATAAAATCTAGCATCATTTCTTTTTATTTTCAATATTCTAAATATTTTTTTTTATTAAAATTATAGTTTAAAATTCTTATTAATATTAAAATTTATATATTAAATTTATATAGAAAAAAAATTAATAATTTATTTAATAAAATTTTATTTTTTAAAAAATTTTGTATTAATTTCCATTATATGAAGAAACGTAATATTGAACTAAAATTATTTATTAAAATATGAAATATGCTTATTTATATATATATATATAAAAATTATGATTTTTATAGAAGAAATATATATTAATTTTTAAATCAAAAAAAGAAAATAAAAATTTTATTTTTGTAAAAAGATAAGTAAGATTTTATATAAATGTAATGATGCAGTAAATAATTAAAATTCATTAGAATTATTTCTATTATTATATAAAAATTGATTTTATATAACATTTATTGAATGATTTTTTGTCTTATTTATTTATTTATTTATTTCTTTATATATTTATTTTTTAACAAGATAATGTTTATGTAAAAAATTTAAAAAATTTTTATATATTTTTAAACTTTCTTACATTTTGCTTATAAAACTTTTTTAACTTTTTCTTTTATATGTATATTTAAAAATATATAATATCAAAATAAATATACATTTTAAAAAACTTTTTTAAAAAATTTCGTTTATTGATATAATCTTTAAATTCGTTTTAATTATTTATAAATTTATATAATTTTATAATTTTATAATTTTATAATTTTATAAAATATGATATTTATTTTTATTAATGTATCTTAAAACAATTGTAAATATATTCTAACTTATTTCTTTTGTTATAAATATTATAATGTTATAACTAATAATAATTCTATTATATATAATGTTATAAACAAAATACTAATTTATATATATATATATAATATGTAGAAACGAAAAAAGTATTTTAATAAATTTTTAGAGAATTTTTTGTTCTATAATTTTTTTATCAACATCTATTTTTAATTAACTAACGATCTATAATATCATATAGAATATAGAATATAAAATCATAATGAGAGAAAATTCAATAATTCGGATATTTTTTTCGATTTATATTTTGATGTATTAGATTTCAAAATGATGTCGTCTTATTTATAAAATGTTCGAAATGATTGTTGTCATATAAAAAAATATTTTAGTTTTATGGAGATTCATTAAATTATAATTATTTTATTTGACCTATAATTATAAAATAATAATCTATAATTTAATTAACTTATAAATTATTAATTTTTTAATTAATAAATTTTGCAAAAAAGTCCAAGATATTTAACGAAGAAATATATATTTTCTTGACAACTAAAAGAAAACTGAATTTTGCTATCGATGAAAAATAAATCGAATTATATATATATATATTTCTTAATTATAATCATAATTGTGCATGTATTAGAAATAATAGTTAATTCTAATTTCCAATTCCTATAATACAATCAAAATTAACAAAAATGATATAATGAAATAATTTAATAATTCAATAAAAGAATACAAGTAACAACACAAGTATTTTATATATATATTTATTTTTTTTGTAACAAAGATAATAAAAGAATTAATACCGACAATATCATTTATTAACAGTCATAGATTCATCGAATGGATATACAATGAACTACATTAATATAGCATCAAAATCCTAAAAATATGTAATTTAACATAAACTTTGATAAAGTAAATTTTGGAGTTAAAACTTATATTTTCGGAATTTACTATTTGAAATATTATAAAAAAATTATATATTATAAAAAAAAAAACATAAAAAAAATTATATTATTAAGATATTTCTTATAAAAATTATATATTATTATTATATTATATATAAATTAAATATATAAAAATAAATATTATATTATATTAATATTAAAAATAATTAAATATTATATTATATATAAATTATATATAATTATTATATTATTAAAAAAACAAAATTTAACCTAATTATCATTATTATTATTAATAATTACATTTAAACAATTACAAATTATAATATATATATATATATATATATATCCAAATTAATTTATAAATTAATTTTCCAAAATGAACCTAGTTATCATCATCATTATTATTAATTACATTAATAATAATTCATTAAAAAAAAATATTATTCAAATTTATATATATGAATTTATAAATTAGATTAGATTGTATAAATTTGAATTCATATAAAAAAAAATAAATTTGTTTAAAAATTTAACAATACAAGTTATACATGAAAGTTGAATGGTACAAGCAATTATTTACAAATCTTTCATTTTGTTTGTTATTTAATAAATGAATACATTTATATACATGTTCTAGATTTTTATTAATATGTGTTTTGATAACTTTTATTTTATAGTCTATATGTTAATATATTATCTTTAAAAATAAAGTAGAAAATAATACATTTATTCTTATACAAGAAACAATATCATAACAATATCATTTAATTAATTATTATATTAATTAGGTATTCTCAAAAAATTTTAATGGGGAAGGTTAATAAAATAAAAAAAGTTAAACTTATTAGAAATATTATTATTAATCTTCTTAATTCAAAAATTTTAAAATATTATTTGACATTTATAAAGTATATGAGAATAAATAAACATTCTTAAATATAATGAAACACTAAACTTTGAAAAGATTTAGAAATTGCAGATTAAATATTTTTAAACTTTGGCCCATTATTTGTTTGGCTAATAATAAAAATTTACTTTAAAAATAAAAAAAAACAAAAGAAATGACTTTCTTAATTGTTAAATAAAATATGTACAAATAAATGATTAACAATAAAAAGAATAAATCATAGTTCTTAATGTTGACTTTTCTATATGTAACGATATTAAAAATAATAAATGACTGATATATGAAATAATTTTATGACTTATTTACGTTGTATAAGAATATTAAATTACGTTTAAAAATAATAAAGCAAGTAAATGTTTTAAAGGTCAATGACCTTTTTAATTTCTTTATCAAAATTAATATCTTTAATTATTATACTATGATAAATGCAAGGATTTATTAAATTCGCTGAAATAAATTAACTCCCGGCTAAATAGAATTCTTGCATTATTACTAACTTTTGCATTATAATAACTTTTTTCTAGAAAGTTATTTGTTAGTGAATTTTTTGTCTGGAATTTTGTTTGGTAATATAATTTGTAGAATTATTTAATGGAGTACTATCCAAGGAAGTATCTGAAATATCCTCACTGCTACTACTACGAATATCACCTTCCATCTGAAAAATTGTTTATTTAAATTTAAAATTAAATACTTCATAATTATATTTACTATAATAATATTTACTATAATAATAATAAATAATAATATAATAAATGTGCAATATATATATATATATATATACAGCTTACTTGACCAGCATAAAAAGCATTATATGCAATTTTAAGAATCAAATAAGTCCAAATCATGTGAAGAAGTAATAATAAAATTAATAAGAAGTTGAAAATATAATATGCTGGGAACATAGGCACTATTTGAGGTGCCTTTATTGATGTACTGTAATATTTTATATAATATATTTAATAAAATAATATAATTTCAATTGCATTAAAATTAAAAATCAATATGAATAACATACCTATAAATTATCCAAAATGGAAAAAGACCTATACGTGTAATAATCCATAATATTGTAAAAATAACAAATATACAATCGCATAATTTTTGGTAATTTGCATATTTAGCCATTTTTGCAGCCTAAAAATATAAAATTTTAATATTAACATTATTATTATTAACTTGCTATGATTAGTATTATTATAGATGTTTATATTTACTTCTAAAAAAATATCTGCGCAATCATGTACTAATAATACTAATGAACCAATTCTAGTTAAATTTCCAATCCATGAGAAACACATTAATATAATAGTAGCTATATGATGAATAAACATTTGCCAAAAATCTTTTCTTTTCACATCAAAAAATTGAGAGAAACTTAGAGACCAATAAAATGCCATTGATATCATATAGTACCACCATACATCATCTGAAACTGGATGATATGGATAATTGTAATAACAGTAATTTATATCCCACAGCCATAACTTGTCCCATAAAATAATGAGTCCATAAATAAATGAATATGTGTAATATAAACATCTCCAGCTGTAAAAGAAAAATAGATATTTAATTTAATTAAATTTAATTAAATTAATTATGTATAATATCAAAAATTAATGTCATAAATTTTAATATAAGATTTATTTTATTAAATTTTTCTTTTATTCTTATTTCATTTTATTCTTTTAAATTTCTTTTAAATTTTTATTTTATTCTTTTGTAAGTGAAAATAAAAAATTGCATTTTATATCTTGTAATATAAAACTAACCTGTTTTCACAAAATTTTGTAAGTGTTGATGGCTTATCCTGAGTACGTCTTAATCGCAACCATCTTTCTACTTGTCGTTCAGACCAATCTAATTGTTTAGCCAGTGCCAGGATCTTAAAATATATCCATATATTATAAAAAAATCCATAATATTATCCATAATTTAATTGCTCAGTGCAATTACTTTGATTTAGATTACATCTGTTTCAAGAACCTAATATTAAACACATTATTTAGAATTCAACAAATCTTTAATGAATGTAATATAACAATATTGTTGTCTAATATTGAAATATATAGCAGTTCAAAGTAATATTATTTTAATATTATCTATTTTAAAAATTTATGATACATTTTATCAAATATTATTTTATTATATATTAACTTTATAAAATTGATAATCATAAAGTATTCTCTAATCCAAATATTTATTATTATTTTATAATAAATTATATGAATAAAATAAATCAATCCAACAATTAAATTATATTATATTATAATAATAAAATATTAGAAAATAAATTGATATAAACTTACCTGTTTATGTTTAATTTTTTTACTAGTATAGGCTTTTTCTAATATTTCATTTGGCGTTGCTTTTTTTGTTCTTGTATTTTTTATACCAAGAGACTTACCAATAGGTGCAAAACAGTATCTATAAAAATTATCATATATTGTTTATTATGTATATAACTAAATAATATATATATGTTTATTATTACATATTAAAATCTAATAAACTATAATTTACATTAATAATAACATTAATAATAATAATAAACATTTAATGAAATATTTTAAAAAAATAAAATAATAAACTTTAAATAATGTTTTAAATAACGTGAAATATAAATATTTATTTAAATATATATATATATATATATATATATATATTATAACCTCAATTTAATTACAAATTTTATATTTTAAAAATAATAAAATTGAAAAAATATATTAACAATAAAATAGAATGATTACCTTTCTAAAGCATATCTGATTATTAAAAGAAATAATGCCATAGGTAAAGGATAAATTAAATGTTGAAAATTTGTGTATTTATTTTCTGAATTAGGTTTAATATCATCCCACGTTATATTAGGCGGTAACCAAACATCAGTTGACCAAAAAGCCGACGATACATTCTTTAATATATCCATTGTTATAATTGCTACAATTAATGATGTTCATTATAATTAAATATTTGCTAATTATTATTGAATCAAAATAACTAAAAATATACTTACTTAACTTCTTTAATAAAAAACACTTCAACTTTCTTTGCTTATACGCCACCGCTCGAAGACTGAGCCTGTAACTTCAATACACGTAACTCAATTTTTCTATTGACTTTTATTTCTGTTTTTATTTTGAAATAAGCAGATAATTTATCATTATCTCTTTTCATTCAATTTTTATTTAAGATCGATTACTCAGTGTTAATATCTACTTTTCTTATATGTCCATCATTTTCGAATGCTAAATGCACATTAGACGTGTATGTAATCATTAATCATTCTGATAACGAATATTTCATGGATAACCTCGTTTTTAATCCCAGCAGGCGAATATTATGAATATAAATTTAAACTTTTTAAGAAATTTCAAAATTCACATTCAAATATCGAATTATTTATATTTTACATAAAACTTTAAAATTATTTTAATTGAAATTAACATAAAATATATTATTTACGAAATTTTATGAATAATTTGTATAAAAGAATTACATATTTTATTACAACAAATTTCACAGATTAATTTTGATTTAACTTTCAATTATTGATATTTCATATTATTACAGTGCTGTATTAAGAAGAATTAATATCTCGAGCTTAAAAAATTAATTCATATAAAATGAGATGTAATAATTTAATTCAAATTAAATATAAAATTTCATTAAAATTGTAGATAGATTGTTTTTAATTATTTTAAAGAATTAATAAATATTATTTATATATATTATATTAGCATAATTCTTTTATTTTGTAAATTAATCTAATATCTAATATCTTATAAAGTTAAAAAAGTGGAAGAATTAAAAAATTGATTTTAGAAACACAAAAATTTATATGTAAAAATTTATTTTTCAAAATTTATTTGTCAGAATTTATTTTTCAAAATATGATCAATTTAATTTTAATCAGTCGTCTAACAGTGTTGCTTTTATAAACTGCTTTTTCGGCACGCTTAAAATTGTTTTATATTTTGTTAAACTGTTTCAAATGTTAAACATTCTATATCATTAGTCAAGACAATGTTCAATAATTTAAGACGTATGAGTACATAAATTTTTTTTTTATTCTTATATGCGAATACGATATCAATAAGATATATCAATAATCAATATCAATAATATATAATATAATATATATATGTTCTTATGTACAATAGCAGACAAAAATATAAATTTACCAAAAATAAAAAGATTTTTTAAAGTTTAAGAATAACTTTTTTAAGATGAAAACGACTTGAATTTTTTTGAATTAGAAGCATTAATTTACTATATAACAAATAAAAAATTAAAAAAATTTTTAAAATCCCAATTGATCCTATAGAATCATGAAGAAAATAGTAAAGGTCAATTTTTACAATTTTTTTATCTGATCCTATGAAAATTTCAAACATACAATTTGTTTATATCAGATATATATACATACTGAAAATTTCATCAAAATCGATTGATGCAGAAACAAGAGATAAATATCTAAAAATATAAAAATTTTTAGATTTATTACAAAAATCTTAAAGAACTACAATTTTCACGATTTTTAACTATTTATAGATCATAATATTAGCTGATTTCAATAAAATTTTACATATATATAATTGATATAAATCTATAAAATATATCTTTTTAATTTACAAGTTCAGATAAAAAGTGATTTTTATAATTTTTTTTTTAATCTATATCTTCTTTCAATAAATTGCAACTTTTTTAATATTTTTTTTATATTTCATGTAATAAGTTAATTTTTCTAATTTTTCAAAAAAATTCAAAAATCATTTGACCCAATTTTAAAAAAATTATTTCGTTTTTTAAAAAGTGGATTTATATTTTTACTACTATAAATGATGATAATTTTGATGAATTTATATTTACATATAAAAATTATATATATATATTATATTTATATAAAAAAATTAAACACATGTAGAAAAATTATTTATAATAATATATAATATTACAAATTTGAGATATTTTTTATATAAAATCTAAATCATAAATTATATGATTCAAATTAATATTTTATTTTATATTATCAAATAGATAATTATATTAAATAATGAAAAAATATATTTTCATAATTTTTATGATATGTTTATATCTCTTATGCATAACATATTTTATGTTAACAATTAACTGACTGATATGAAAGATATTACTATTGTAACATTATTATACATACATATTGTTTATGGAATTATAATATTAATATTACAACTTTTATATAGGCACATTTTCATTTTATTATTTTCTTCATATTCATTCATTTATAAATATAAGAACAATTTTTTACAGCGAATGTAAGTATAAGTATAATGTTATTTTCAAATAAATAATAATATTATTAGACTCTGGTTATAATAAATATCTTTTTTGATGAATTAAAATTTCATAAATATATCAAAACAATCAAAAATATAATTAAATTCCTATAGAAGTAAATTATACAATACACATAGTACATTATACTATATGAATTTTGTTCTGATATTTCATTTGTTCTACAAATATTTTGGATTATCATCAAAATATTAGTTCGTTAGATAACATATCTACTATAATTCTATAGCTTTAAATAAACGATATAGTTGTTTTATGTATCTTTAATTTAATTTTATTCTTATATTAAAAGCAATTTTCTGAATACTGAATATTGATTTCTGTTATCGAAAATATTAATGCGCGCATTTACGATTAACAGGATATCGTTTCGATAAACGCTTAATTATTCGTTGATATATTTGAGCATTTTTTTTTTCGTGAGATTTTAAAAATGCTTGTTTTTTTGCATCAATTTTTATTTTTCGTTTAATACCTGGTGTATGGACTAAAAAGGCACCGTCAAGTATAATTAAACGATAATTTAAAAGACACATCTCGAACATCTATAAAAGACAATAAAATGAAAATTAATATAATATATATTTTTAATATTTATTATTAATAAACATTTTATTTTAAAAAGTTTAATTTATAAATGCATTTATCATTATTATAATAATTATAAAAATATATTTTTAAATCATAAAATGTACTTTTTATAATTAATGTGACTATTACCATGTAATATAATCGATTGTACCGATGAATATATACATTACCTGACTCATTTTGTCTTGTCTACCTTCCCAAGACATTTCTTCAGCATAAAAGGGATCATTTTGCGTTCCTATGAATACAGGTTCCCATCTATGATGTGGATATTCCCTTCTTGTAATAATAAGTGGTTTCACCTTACCCGGATCCGGTCTAATTAACCATCTAGTAAGTCCAGGAAATTTTTGACAATGTGAACAGAGGAATCTATAAAAAAAAAATTTTCCATATCTTACTCATAATGATATATATTATGTACAAAATTAAAATGTATGTGTGAGTTTTATCTTTATATAATTATAATAATGTAAATTTTATTTTTGTATAATTATAATTATGTATATTATTTGCATAATTATAATTATTTTGTATAATTATAATTAATATATATTATTTGCACAAACCTATGAAAATACACGGCTAAACCAGCTTTTGTTGCTGAAAGCAATTCTTTTTTTGTCGAAGGTGGTAACACTTTTGATTCTATTTCAAATATTGGCACCACAAAAATAACGCCACTTTTTGGTGGTTTTTCACGGACGATTTTCATAAAACCGGATGCTAATTTTTGACTAGGTAATAATTCAATATCTGTTACTAGAACACGAGTAGTGTTTGCTTGGATTCTAGCTACATTTCTGGCCACATTAATAGGATAAATCATGCCCTTTTGTTTCCTTTCTGTTTCTCTTTTCTGAAGATCAGATGCAGAACAATCACCTTTAACTTCAATAATTTGTCCTAAAGCTGGTGGATGATCAGCAGGAAATACCAAGTGAATAGAAACCTGTAATAAAACATGTTAGGATTTTGATATTATATTTTGTTATTCTACATTATTTAAATTATTATATATACGATATGATATATGCATTTGTAAGTTAGTTAAATGCATTCATATTATATATTTATAAATATTTTATAATGACTAGATATGATTTTATATCAAATTTAAAATCCTATACTAATACTATACTAATACTAATTTTTATGAAATATTCTTGACATTAGAAATAATTATGTTAATTATGTATTTAATAAGACAAGTAAAATAATTAAAAATAATATAATTGCAATATATATATAATATTTAAGTTTAATCATAATACTATTGAACTATTAACCCGTTTTGACAGCGAGTGCATAAGAAAACCTTATACATTTCAGGTTCGCATCGACAGGCCCGATCGAGGAGAGCAACGGCGATACCAGCGTCAAGGCCAGGCGTGAAAACGGCCAGACTTAATGGGCCCTCCCATCTCCGAGCTAATTCCACGATTCCATAGACCTGATCTGCAGTGGCGTGCGTGCAGAAGGTCACCTGAGGCAGTTTATTCCTCTTCTCGGTTCCGCGCAATACAAACGGTAGAACTCTGTAGGGACTCTTCTCACCGATTTCAGGGCTCCAAGTAACTTTGGATGCAGGATACGAAAGCACATTTGGTAGACCATGGTACCATTTACAAAAACTTGTATTCCTAGGATGTAGACCCGCCATGTACATGCCTGCTGAAAAAGCAGGTGCTCCAATTTGGATGTTTTGTTGAGAACTTGAATGACTTTTTGATATTAAAATATCGGTAATAGCCAATATTGATAAATATAATTCACGACTGATTAAGAGATGACTAATCAAAACAAAAAGGAACATTAAAATGATCCAGATTAGAAACTTTCGACCGGAACACCGCATTATTATCAAAGAAACAATTTTCCATGTTCTTTAATGTGATAAATTCATCGAACTATTATGTACATACTTGGACAATACTGTTCCATTTACGGAAAGACGAGACCGTCAATTTCGGATCGATACAGCGCAGGCGTGCCTATCTTCTGTATAATTCGTCAGAATTTAAACTTATAAAAACAAAAACTTCAGCTTCAATTAAAAAAAAATAATTGAATTCATATTTTTAGTAATTATTAACTAAATTAGACTAGAAAAAAAACAAATTCTTGAAAATAAAACATTTTTTATTCTAAAATAACAATATAAAATTTATAAAAATGTTATTTTTTAATTTAAATTTTTCTATATAATGTAAAAATTATTTATTATATATTAATTATTATATATATATTATATATATATTTATATTTATATATTATCATTATATATACATATAATATTACATATATTATATATGTAATATTATATATATATAATAAAATTTGATAAATATAAAAAAAATTTTAATTATTTATATAATGCATCTATATATACATGTAAATATAAAATATATGTATACATATAATTAAATTGATATATTATATTAAATTAAATAGATTAGGATTTATTCATAAAATAATTTAAAGTTATATTTAAATTAATATTTATTTTATATATTTTATATTAACAATAATTATTGCTATCGCAATGTATTCATTATGTTTTATAATTTTAAAAAAAATTTTTCAAGAAAGTAATCATTATTAATATAAATAAATTGTTATTGATATATGACAAAATTAAAATATTATGGTTTTAGAAAATTAATAATAAATAAATAATGATTTCAATTATTAGATTTCATAAAAAATTATAATATCATTTTTTAAATAAAACTTAAAGATATATAATATATAAATTATATATTGTATATTATTATATGCTGAATATATATGAATGAATCATTTATTTAAGTAATGAAACATTATTATGCTTAATAAAATATATTATTCCATATTATAATAAAATTGTTTTTGTAACTATTGTTGTTTTATATTAATATTATATACACGCAATTATTAAAATATAATGGCTATAAAAATTTTAAATTTATATTTGATATTTAAAATATACAAAAATTTTAATGAAAATATAATATTATTCTTTTATAAAAAGAATAATAATTTTAAAAATAATATTATATTAAAAATTAGAAATTTCTAATGTAATTTTAGTAATATTCTATTGTAAATATTAATACTAATTATTATAAATATTAATATTTTTAATAGTAAATAGACATTATAATTAGTTTAATAATTGCTTAATTTCATAAAGTAAACTATTACGATAAAATAATGTAATTACAAATCTAAATTTAACATAAATTAATCAATGTCATTAGGTTAGTCTTGATAGCATTCTATTATACTATGATTTAAATGACTATGATATAAGCGAAGTAAGTAATAAATTCAGTTTGCAATGAAATATGCCTAATATTTTCATTGATTGATCCCAAGGTTGTGTTCCAATTTTAGTTTATCTATAGAGAACCTTTTACGCTAATATATCTTTTATTGTAACATGCAATGCGCCAAATCTATTAAAATACAATTCTATGGGAGCTAGTACTTTCTAAATTGTTTGAAGAGATACGTACAGATTGTTTTATTCTGTTTCTAAATGTTGTGCAATTTCAGAGTTTAACTTTATATTACTACTCATTGATATTCATTTGTGATATATCAACTGCGTTTATTATGTGTGAAATAAAAATTATGTCAAACTGAGATGTGCGTTAATTTTCGTTTAATGAAATTATTTCGTTAAATTTCATATAATATGTATATAATTATGGTGTATTTAAAGAAGATATGATTAATGAATGGTAAATATATGAACTTTATTGTCATTGTCTCTTAAATATAATTTTATCTTTTTATCATATATTAATTATCATATAAGTCTCATTTTTATAGTTTTCTTAAAAATTTAAGATCAAGCATTATGCAATATATCTATTTAAAAGAGTTCCTTCAATTTTAAATACTTCCGATAATTTGAAAAAAATTATTTTTCATAAAAGTTAATCAATTTTTTTTAGCGGCTATAATTACAATGTAAAATTTCGCAAAAAATAATTTTTCAATAAAAAACGAAGATTTAGAAAAAGCGAAGAAAAAAAATTTCATTGAAAAAACAAAACATTTGAAAATGCCATTATTTGCTTTAAATTTTATAATATTAAAGTTTATGTAAAAATTTAATGACCTATCTACTGTGAAATCAGGAATATGAAATGAATGAACGGAAATATTTTTATAAAAAATGTTAAGTTTATATAAATTACATTTTACATATTAAAAATTCTTCAGTTCTTCATATTTTTCATATTCTTCATAAAAAAATTTTGTGAAAACAAAATCATGGAACCAACTTACCAAAAAAATAAGTATTTTAGTGTCCTATATATTAATATTCTCCATATTTTGAATTTAAGAATTAATGAATAATCTACATTAAAAATATCAAAAATTTATAACTCTTCTTGTTGTATTTCATCAAAAAATTTATCATTTGAGTAAATTGTAGTATAAATATAGATTATAAAAAATGTATTTCAATAATGAAAAAATATGATATGCTACTATCCTTGAATAAATATAAAAGATGCACATAATTTTTATATGT
Source organism: Apis laboriosa (assembly GCF_014066325.1). Taxonomy (NCBI): domain Eukaryota; kingdom Metazoa; phylum Arthropoda; class Insecta; order Hymenoptera; family Apidae; genus Apis; species Apis laboriosa. The sequence goes on from NW_025224229.1 coordinate 1,836,366, forward strand.
TATAAAATAAAATGAGAGATAATTTTCCAGGAAAATATTCCTGTTCATTGATTTCATATTTTTAATTTTATAGTCATTTTAAGGTTATATAAAACACCGTTGAACTTATATTAAAATAAGCAACAACATTATAAAATCTAAAATAGACAGCTTTTATTTTTTTTTTTTAAATTTTAATATCATAATTTATAGTCAATAAAAAACTGACTAACTTTTATTTAAAATGATCTTTTTTTTTAGATTATTGAATGTGAAAAAAAATCGTGACGATTTTTACATGGGATCTTCTGTACATATATATATCTACATATATGCATCGTATATTCCATATTAGAACAATGTTGATAGGTAAATATTATTTATTTGAAATTTGCAAATATTGAATGTATTAACAGTTTACGATTCAAACTTCTTAAATAATATATAAGTAATTCTTTGATTATAATAAATATACTCTTTGATTATATAATTAATGGTAAAATAGAAAATTGTGAAAATTAAATTCAGATTGTTACTTTAAAATTTATACAATATATACATATGATTTCTCAATACATATACATACATATGATTTTATATCTCGAGAAAAATATTTAAAAAATTTAAAAAATTTGAAATTAACTATAATATAAATATTTGTAAATTATATCACTTTAAATATCATTTTATATCTATTATTTCATGAAAATAAAAAAATTAAATAAAACAATAATTATCGTAAAATAATTATTGTATAAAAATAATTATATAAGATTAGTTAATCTTATTATTTTTAATTTATTTGAAACAATTTTTTAATATTATTTATTCAAAATAATTTAAATATAAGTTTGCAATTTTAACTTTTAGAAATATATGATTTGTAATAAAGCAAACAATTTGTAATAAATAATTAACATGTGAATATTTATAAGTAATAAAAACATTATGAATATATATATGAATATTTAGAGTTAAAATGAATTATTAATTATAATATTCAAATTATTAATTATAATATCAATATATATCAATTTATAAATTTTTATATTTGATAAATTGCATTTTTGTTATTTTTAATCTCTAAACTTTAACGCTCAATTATCAAATAATGAATGTTTTCAGAACATTTTGTAAGTTTAGAGAAATACATTATATAACATATTGTAAAACTTTAAACTAATTTTTATAAATATCTATAAATTCATTATAAATTTATCAGTTTATTAGCCACAAACACAAATTCATTTAAAATAAAACCATTTAAATATTTTTAATTACCAACGCGACATTACTGACATAAATCAGAAAAAATACGATAGAGTTTTATCGTTCTCATAAAATAAATTCACTCAAAAATAAATTATTTTTCTTTGAAATTCACTTTGAATGATCTTAAACCATAGATCATTGTACACATAAAAAAATAAATATTTTTTTTGTTTTTAATAAATAGAACTTTATTGTGTTGTTGATTTTTGTTGCTGAATTTTCAAAACTTATATATTTGTGTTTTTTATTAAACTAGATGAAACTATATCAATGAATGACAATGAATATACAAATGATAATAGAAAAAAAAAATTTATTAGATCTTTTTACTCTTAATATAGTTATTAAACTTCTTTTTTTTTTTTTTTTTTTTTGTATTATATATTATCGAAAGGATAAAAAAGTAATATATAGTAAGTAAGTAAGTAAATAAGTAATATATAGTTTTCTGCAAATTTTTTTTTTTTTTGCTTTTTATTATTCTGAAGGAATAAAGTATTAATTTTGGTCCACGTGTATAATATAATATAATAATCTTTATTTCGATCATGAAATGTTTATTTAATGATCTTCATTTTTGAAAAATTAATTAAAGAAATATTTAATGGTAATAATATTTAATGGTAAGTTAATTAAGAATTATTTATATATTAACAAATACATCTATCGAATGGGATCTCGAAATATTTTATTATCGGAATTGATCGTCTTAAATTGATCATCTACATTATAAAATAGTATATCGTTTAATCAGCACATACTACCGTTTACTTAGAAATATTATAAGAATGATATGTGATGTGCTTGATTTTCACATGGAAGAATTTTCTATGATCTATCTATTATATAATTTTCCAATCTTATTGTATTATGTATTTACGACAAATATCTATATATGAAATAATATCATTAAATTATAGTTTCTCATTCGTAATCAACTTTCCTCATCAAGATATTACAATGTCCTATAAGTTTCTTTCTTTTTTTTGATACGAAATGAATACACGATATTTGTTGTTTAAGATTGACTTATTGCGACTTATATATGAACCATTCTGCTCTATTATCTTCTTCCATTATTTCCTTTTCTTCTCTCATTATTTCCTTTTTCCAAAATTATTAGGATTTATTTTTTTAAATATTTCTCGAGGTGCATATTGCGGATTTTCAGCATGGCCTTGATAAAGTCCATATCCGTTGCTGCTGTGGCCTTCATTTTTCAAGTCAAAATTGCCAACTCTAAATCTCTAAACCAATTACAGATGGTCGTAATATTTGTTGTAATAATAATATCAGTGTATTCTAACCAGTATAAATCTCGTTTGCATTATCATCTTTTTTAAAGCAATAAAGCATAACTAATATATATAAAGCATAACTTATATAAGCATAACTATAAATAAGCATGCTGTAAATATTTCCTTTAACTATCCATATTGAACGATGAAAAAAGAAAAAAAGAAAAAAGTTTTAAAAGAGACTGTGTCACTAACGAAATGTATTTTAAAAAACTTTGAACGATTAAAACTGAAAAATAATTAATAGATAAGCCTGTATGTTCATATAAAAATAATCAGTTAAAATCATTTTTAGCATGGTACGAAAGAAACTTATGGGACAGCTAATATTTGCTCCAGCATGATATAGGAGTGAATATATTGATGATGAGAAACGAAATAATTTTGAAAATCTAATAGAATTCGCTTTTTTGCAAAAAGATTTCATATGATCGCTTCGTTCTATATATGTATAGTAATATGCTATTATATGATATTTTTATATTTACATTTTTTTTCATTACTATAAGGAATAATCAACAATGTTATTCATATTTCATGCTTTCACCGTTATTTATTTATGCTTTATTGAATCAGTTTATTATACATAAAAAAAATAAATTTGAAATTTGATAACTATATTAAAAATAAAAAGATTTTATAAAATAGTTATATAAGTTTTTTTTCTCTCTATTCTCATCAATTCAATGTTTAATATATGTTTCAATAACAAAAACTAGCAATATAATAAATTGTATTTATTAAAAACAAAAAATATTTATTTTGTTTTTTTAGTTATTTAGATTACTGATTAAAATTTTACGTTGGAAAACAAATTTAAAAAAAAAATATTAATTTTTTTGTTTATAACTTTTTTTAATTGTATAAAACAAAATTGTATAAAACAATAAATGTTTTACCAAACAATAATTTTTATGAAAAATTTTTTAAATTTTAAGTCTTAAAATTTTTTCTGTATTTCTTATAGTTTGCAAGCTATAACATAAAATCGAAAAATAATCGAATTTTTAAGGATTGATTTCACTCCCTTAAAATGATTTCGAGTAACAAAAAAAATTGCATAATACATACATAAACATTATATATCATCAAAATTTCATAATTTTTGAATTTCTGGTTCTAGTTGATCTTTTTTTGTTAGTTCAAGGAATCCGATAGTTTGAAAATTATTAGCATTAATAATGGTCTTTCAATAAAAAGAATTGTTAGATATTTGTCATTAATTTATATTGATATATTTTAAATCTTTATTATCTATTATTTATTCATATATAAAAATTTTAAACTTAATATTTAATATTTATAATGTAAAGTTAATATTTACTGATATATTTTGATAATAATTGATAATAATTTCTTCGTGGTGTAATCAATCAATTGATAAAACGAAATATACAATGTATAAAAAATTTAATCTCTTTGTTCTTTGCACATTGATATTAATATTAATGTTCTTTGCACATAAATATTAATATCACTAGTATAAGAAAAAATTTTTTTAATATCGGATGATATCTAATGCAATAATTATAATAATATAATTTTAATAATTGAAATATTATTAAGTTCTTATATATGTAAGTTGTAGAGATAATGCATTAATATTCAAATCATCATCATATTTTTAAAATTTACGAAACCTATCGAAATTCTTCGATATTTTTAATATTTATTTAAACGAAAGATATTTATGAAGATATTTTTAGCATTTTCCTAAAAAAATATATGAAGATATATAAATAGCTATATAAATAGATATATAAATAGCATTAAATATATAGCCATTTAACATTAGTTCTGTCATGAACATTTAATAAAGTTATCTCCATTATTGGATAGCAAGAAGCAAATAGAAATGAAATTCTTATTTTAAGTTATATTAATAATTAAAGACAAAGAAAATTAAAAAAATTAAAAAATAAAAGAAAAATTTAGAAAATAAGTTCAAGAAAAGTATTAAGTTAATTATATTAAAACCGAAAGAAAAAAATAAATATCATATGGTTTGATTTTAAAAAAAATAAAGGATTGGATAATGTTTATGTTATAAAAAATAACAGAGAAATATTCTGATGATGATAATGTGTATTATGTTTCGATAATTTTATTTATAATTATTATAAATTATATTAAAATTATTCCGATTTATTTATTTATTCCGATATATTAAAAATTTTTGCTATATATATCTGTAATATTAAATACCATTTTTTAACTTTTTAGGATTTTATATCAAAATTTACGTTTTATTATATATAACGTAATTATTATAACAATTTTGATTATTTTGATTATTTTCTTTATTTATTTATTTTATATATATTTAATATTATAATTTTATATTATTAATATTATAAAGTTAACTTATAAAGCAAGATAAAAAGAAAAAAATATTATATTTTTCTATTTATTTGAAAAAAAAAGTATTTGCCATTAGGAGAACTTCCTATACATATATATATATGTACATATATATATATATATATATATATATATATACTATATTTTACTATTCGAAAACTATTGAAATTAGTCCATTTATTTTTTTATTTTTCTTTTTATTTTTACAAATTAAAAATTGAAATCTCTTTTTTAAAATAACAATGGGTTAATTGTTATTTTTAGTTTTCAAAAATTTAATTTTTTATTAAATTTAATTTTGAATTTTTTCAATTAGAGTCAATCAGTGAATCAATTATTATTAGAATTTTTAAATAAAAAATTATCTAAATTCTTTTCCTTTAAATATTTTATAATTATAATGTTAATATGTTCATGAGAAATATTTGAAAAGTTGATTCTAGAAATAAAACAAACAAAAAAATTGGTACATAAAAATATTAAGATTTATTTATCATATTAAAAACAATTTAATTTTGTATTACATGAAGCGAAACTAAAGCAGAGCAAAATAGAATTATGATAGAGATAGACTTGTTCTCATGGAAATTTTAATTATTTATAACTTAAATGAGAATTTTTACTTATTTAACTGTTGAAATGGATATTGTGTTGACTACCAAATAATATATCTATTATTATCATATCTATTAAAAATAATTTCCAACAAAAATTTTTATCTTTATAATTTTATTTTTTAAATATATTTTAATATCTGTCTAATAAATCGATCTAATAAATCTCAATTGATATTTTTGTATATCAACTTTTATTTAGAATTGATTCATCAAAAATACTCCATGAGTATATTATCTTTTATCAAACAATTTTTTTAACAAAATATCATTTAAAAGATGAAATCAACATTTAAAACTTATTTTTTAAATAATTTTACACATTATAATAAATGTGAAATAAAGCAAAATTTATTAAAAAATAATTAAATTATATTCAAAAATAATTGAATTATGTTCAAAAGTAATTATATTAAAAAATGTTTAAAATTTAATCTCTATTACTACTATATACTTTATCTTTTGTAAAAAAAATTCTCAGATTTATTCTCTATAAAATATAAAAAATTATTTTCTACAAATAATTCTTAATTCTACAATTCTTTTTCTCTTTTAAAATTAGAATTTTTTGATTGAATACATTTTTTTGTAAAATAGTATTACAAAAATTTTTACACATTATGTGTTAAATGAATATAATTATAATTATATATATAATTATACATATAATTAATCTTGTTTTAAATAAAATCAAAATAGTTATTTATTTATTATTTATATTATCTAAAGATATAAAGATAATATAAATTTATTTAAATTATTTCAGATTTTGCTATAATTACAAATCCTAAATACCTAAGAAGATTTTCACATTATATAAATATTAATTTTATAAATTACATTAACTCATGAAATAAAGAACAAAAATGATTAGGTGATCAATTATTTCAAGTATTTTATATCTAATACATCGATGATATGAAAAAAAATGCAACGATGTTATTTTCTAAATAACATTTTAATTTCTACAAAGATAATGTGATTATGATAATAAAACGGAATGAAATTTAATATAAAATCAAAATTGATCTTCAAAACTATTTTTAATATAAATATAATTTAAATATAACAAGAGATTAAGATATAAAGAGATAAGATATTAGAGATAAGATATAAAGAGATTAAAATATAAAGAGATATAAAGAGGTATAAAAAAAACTTGAAAATATTAAAAATCTACTTATCTATATTATTGTTAAAATGAAATTTAATACTAAATTTTATCTATTTTTCTCAAATATTTTCTATAGATTATCTTATCTTATCTTTTATCTTTGACTCAAAATTGATCTTTTGTTTTTAATTAATATCATTTTTAATAAAAACACATTTTTAATTATATAATAAATTTAATACAGATTTTATTTTTGATTCAAAATTCTTTTATTTTTAATTAATATCTTCGCAAATCAATATTTTTCTGCAAATCACCAGAAAATATAAAATCAATAAATAGTTATAAAATAAAAATTATTAAATTTATGAGTGATTAAATAATATTTGAAGTGAAATTATATCTTTATGTTCTCCTATTTTTTTAATATAAAAGCAATGAAAGAATCATGAAAAAAATTGATGAAGAAGACACAAATCGGAAAAACCTTGAACTTTGACAAATATGGATGTACCCCTTTTCCCAATACCACCAACTCTTGAGTGTGTTACAACGCCTGTTAGTGATGTGATAGATATTGCAAAGTTGACACCTATTTCATTATCCACTGTTACGTGTGCTCGTAAACATGTTGAAACAAAAATGCATAAAGCTATTGGAATCCACAAAATACGATATTTCACCAATAGAACCAATAGAAATTTAATATATCCAAAAGACAAAATCAAACATCGTGTTACTGAATTTCATGTAACAATGACAGAACCACAGAAGAATAATGAAAATGAAGACAATGATGATGTAGTTTATGCAATTGGTATGGCCAATTTCTATTAATTTTTCTATTATTATATTGATAAAATATTAAAGTATTTATATTTATATATCCTTAATTGTATTAAACATAATGAATTAAAATATTTTATTCCATTAGAATTTAAATTTATTTAAATGTTAAATTTATTTTGTTAAATTAAATATAAATATAAATGTTAAATTAATGTTATTTAATTTTAAAAATAAATTCTTTTTAATTTTAAATATGAAAATATGTATTTTAAATGTATATTTTATTAATAAATAGATATTATCTTAATTATTCATTTTTCATTTTGATCTAAATCTAAATATAATTAATTTTATATCTTATCACAAAAAAATTTACTTATTCTTTTATAATGTAATATTTAAATTCATATATTACTCTTCATATTTTATTTATTTATTGATACAATGAAATGGAAAAATATTCGATAATTATTAATTATTATTTTCCTTAATTATTTAGTTTTATATTTTTTATATTATATACATATATTTTTTAATTTTTATTAAATCTATCTAATTTTCAATATATATATTTGAATTATTATATATATAATTGAAATTTGTAAACTGAATTACAGATATAATAAATATATAAATCAGTTTTAATGAACATATAAAAACAATATTATTATATATTGAACAATAATAAAAATAATAAAATTAAAGAAAAATATAATGATGACTCAATTAAGTAAGATATCTTATATACTTCAAGCGTGTTAAAATTCTTAAATTTTTTTATAATTTATTTATTCTCAAAGTTGTTTATATAAATTTAATTATTATTTATAATATAATATATATAGTATATAGTATGTAAAATTATAAAAAATACACATTTTATAATCATATTATTGGTATATTCTATTCTTGATATATTCTATATTGATATATTCTATTCTTGGTTTCATTAATAATATCGCATTAAGAAGACTGAATCAATACTTAAGGAAAAGCTGAATTTAGGACAACAAAACATAATATAGAGTTTAAAATTGAAAATTAAATCAAAGCGAATTTTTTCAATTGCTAAGTAAATTTTAAATCATATAGTTTATATATTTTTATTTATTTTATAAATATTGTTTTATGTATATTATAATGCATTATGTACATTTTTATTTATATTAAAATGTATTATTAAAACATAAGCTACAAAAAAAATAAAAAAAAATTTATATAAATAAAATTAGATATTATATATATAATATAAATAATAATATAAATAACATAATAATATATTATAAAGATTCGTTAAGCTTATCGTTATTAAATAATATTAATCTCTGAATAATATTTATCTATATATTATATATTAATCTCTAAATAATATAATCTTAGAATAAAAAGAAAAAGAAATTTTATATAATTTATAATTATATTATAACATATTTTTTTTATTAATTCTTTTCATTTATGTTTTTCATTTTTTATTATTTGTACATATAGTAATTATAAATCTAAAATGAAATCTTAAAGATTGCAGTAAATTAAATATTTTTAAAATATTATAATAATTTAATTTATTATTCTTAGATACACCTACGACAATTTCAGAAGAAATTTCTCCGCGATATAAAACAACGGAAAATTTGGAAAAATTAACAAAATCAATTGCTATTCAAACAATAGTTGGATTACCATTACGATTAAGAATTTTACCATCTGTTAAAGACATTGTTCAAGAAAAATATGTAAATTCAACAGATATCGAAGGATTTTCTAAAATATGGAAATATATTAGATTTGTAGGAAGATTATCACTTTCGTTATTTGGTAAAAAATGAGTAACAATTTTTTTTTATTTATAATTTATAATTATTATTAAAACTATTAAAAGGAATAATTTAATTATTCTAATATTATTACAATAAATTTTAATAATTTGATTTTATTATTTATATGATTATATATGTATATATATGTACAGGATTAGCATGGCTATTAACCATTTGGGCTATTGTTGGTGCAATAGTTTTTTGTGCTATTGAAGGACCACGAGAACGTGAACAAGTTATAAAATTAAAAAATATGCAAAAAGATTTAGCAATTGGTTTAGCAACAGAATTGAGACAATTGCGTACAGAAAAAGAAGAAGATCTAGAGCCACTTTGGAGCAATAAAGTGAAACAATATGTAACGAAACATGAAAAATTATTATTAATGGCAGTTAATTCTGGATATGGTGAAAATGAAAATAGTGGAGAACTTTGGACATTTCCTGGTTGCATCCTATTTGCTCTTTCGCTTCTCACTACTCTTGGTAATTTAGATTTATTTTTTATTTAATGGTAATTATAATAAATATAAAAATATTAATAATATCATTTTAATTGAAAGATTTTATTATTACTTTCAAATAATCAAAAATATAATTTTAGCAACTTTTCAATGTATTTTCAATAATATATTTTCATTCAATTCATATTATATATATTTAAATAATATTAATATAAATATAATAATAAACTATTAAATAAAATATAATAATTTTAATAAATATAAAATTTATAAATATAATTATATGCTGTTATAAAAAAATTCATCTAAATTGAGAATTATAATTTTAGTAAAAGTTTGTGTAAATTGTAATATTTATAATAATTTATATTCTCTATGCATATAATATAATATAATTATTTTTTTGTTAATGAGGAATGCTTTTAAGAAGATGAAATTTCAAAATTTCAGCATTTTTTCTTTTTTTGAAAATATTTCCCATTAGTCAAAAAAAATCATGTATTATATGTATTTATTATTCTCTATATATACACAAACTTTTATTAAAATCAGAATTAAAAGAATTTTTTTGTAACATAATATATAAATGATTTTATAAATCATTATATTTTTATTTCTATTAATTTTTTTATTTGTACTAACAAGTTAATTTTATTTCAATTTATTTCATTCGTAGGTTTTGGTGCTCCGGTTCCACGAACGACAGCTGGTCGAACAGTAACCGTTATTTTTGCAGCAATTGGTATACCTGCACATTTTCTTTTAATTATGAATCTTGGCCTTTTATTAGCAGTGCGGTTACAAAGATATGCCATATCAAGAAAGTTTGTTGACCAAACAGATTTAAGCTATTTAATGCCATTAATGCCTAAATGGATTAAAATAATGCCCTTCGTTTCTGTAGGTAAAATCATATATATAGACATATAATATATATTATACATATATAATATATATAATATATAATATATAATATATATAATATAATATATATATATAATATATAATATATATATATTATATAATTTAGCTATAATTTTTAAAAATTAATATCAATTTGTTAATATGATTTATTATGAAACTGATAATGAAAATGAATTTTTTTTTCTTACAATTGCTAAGACATTTTCAGATATAGAATTTATATACATCATTATTAATTATATAATTTAATTTAGCAAAAAATTTTTTATCTAATGTAATGTATGATTTCACTCATTTGTAGTCATGTAATAAAAAAAAATATTAAAAAAAAAATTTATTGACATACCAAGTATATAAGTATAACAAATGATAGTAATAAAAATTTCAGAAATAATTTATTTTCATAACGAAACAAAAGTTATTTCGGTTTTTTAAATAATTCGAAATTATATATATTTTTTTTATTATATTTTAGGATACATTAATAATGAATTCAAAAATATTAAATATTATATAAATTTAATATATTATATCTAATTTTTTTTTATTGCATCGTATTCTAATCATTACAAGAATAAAAAGTTTTACAGGAATTATGTATTGTATTTTAATTATTTTCTTAAAAAAAAATTAAATTTCCGTTAGTTTCTGAATTCATTTTATATTTATAATTTGTTTATATTCTTTAATTAATAGTAAGAAAAATATCATTTATTATGATATGTAAATACTCTAGATCTATTATTATACATACACACTTTCTTTTTTTTTCTCACTATTTGTGAAAAAAAGTGAGATCGAATTCATATTTCTAAAAATCTCTATATATATATTGAAACATATTGCGATACGTGTGTATCAATTAAATTGATGAATTTAAATTAATGGTTCATGAAAATTGGAAATAGTAATGTTTCAACCTCATGTGATACATTAATTTAAGTTCATTATTGCATACATGTATTTCAATGTATACAAAAATTTTTAGAAATACGAGTTCAGTGTTGTTTAAATAACGAGAAAAAAAAAAAAAAAGGAAGATATTCTAAAATGTTTTGTCAAAAATACAAGCAAAGAGAATGATCGAGCGCGAAAATAAAATAGCAAAAACGTTTATGAAACAAATTTACGTTGCGATCAATATCTTTTCAAATGCGTCTAATTTTCTTTTTTCTTAATAAGTTTTCGCTCTTTTGTTTATAAATGGAGAGAAAAAAGCAGAGATTGCCATGACTTGGTGGTAATTGTACAGGATTTTTTGTTTTTCTTCGATGCTTGATACATCGTATTGTTCATGTTACAATATAAAATATATAATAATTGTAAATATGAAGTAATATATATATATATATTATATATATATATATTATATATTATATATATAATTATATACTATAATTATATATAATATAATGATATAATAAATGTTATTTTTCTTATAATTAACCAAAGAATGTAAACAAATTATAAATAAAATGAATTCAAAAAACTAATGAAAAATCAATGGAATTTTATTTATTTATGGAATTATAATTTTAATATTTTTAAAAAAAAATAATTGAATATATATATATATATATATATTTCTTTTATATATTTTTTATTCTTACGTATAATGATATGCGTATGTATAATGATAATAACGCGTATTAATAATTAAATTAAAAAAAAATATGATATAATTAAAAAAATTAAATAATCGGCAATGTATTAACATATTTAACATATTCTTTTGATGAAATTATTTTACAAATTTTTTTAAATAATAATCAAGAAGTGAATTGAAATATTCAAGATGAAGTCAGTGATAATAGTAGTAGTAACGAAGATAATCATATCGTTTTGAGGAATTCATAGAAATAAAACAGAAAAATTGAAGAAATGTGATTTATTATTTATGTGATTTAATTTTATATTTAATTTTTTAATTTTATTAAAAAAAGAAATATTATATAATATTGTTCCTTTTTAATTTTATATTGTATATGTAAAATTATAAGTAAATTCATTTTATTTGACCTTAAATATTAAATAACATTAAATGACTTGTTCTAATATGTAAAAATTCTCTTGAATTTTTGTTTTATATTATATCGTTATATATTATTTTCGTGTAGAAATGATTCTATTTAACTTTTTGATTCAAATTATATTTAATAATGTAAATATAAAATGTCTTAATATAATAAGATATTAAATTAAATAAAAGAAATAATATTAAACTTAAAAAATCACATTTTATTTTAAAAAATAATTTAAAAAACAATTCCTTAATATGATATTCTGTATATATTAATATAATTAATATAATTTTTTTGCAGAAATTTGTATTTATTATTAAACTAATTAAATCTAATTTTACATATTGTAATAATTTTCTCTTGCAAATTTTTGATATTATTAATTGGCAATTGATTGATAATTAATAAATTGATGAAAATCTGTTAATTATGCTAATAATGTAATCTTAGAATATATATATATATGTATACGTATATATATTAAATGATTAAATATTACTATTTTGATTCTTAAATTTAATTTTGTTATAAATTAATTATCATGTTTTTACATTCATAAAATATATAATAAAAAAAAATTTATATATTTAAAAAATTCAATATATTTTCATTTCAAAAAATAAACTATTTTTAAAATACAACAGAAGTTATTATATTATTATATTACTTATTATATTATTATTTGTAACAAATAAAAAATTTATAAACAAATATTTTTGACAATAATCGAAAAATTATATACGCATTGATCAATTTAACACAATATTTCTGAACCTATATTTAGAATCACTATGGAACAGTAAAATGATTTCTAAATGATCATAAAAATTATTTTTACTTATTGTTATATTAAAAATTATAAAATTATAAAAATAACAGAAATTTGTACAATGTATCATGAAATTGTAACAATGATTTATCAGATATTTTCAATCATTTGATATAAAAATATTTTATAGAATTAGTTTTTAATTAGTTATAAATTGAAATATTTAAAATTTCCAAGTTCTTTTCTTTGTTTTCTTTCTTCGATCAAGTTATTTTGGTTTTTTTTTTAAATGACATATTTTTAACTGCATAGTATTATAGCTATTATTGAACAATCTATTACATTATAACCGTTGAAATAACTTTGGATTTAGAAATATGAAGTTAAAATATTATTATGAAAAATTATTTTATTTGGATCAAATTATTTGAAATAAATTATTAATATAAATATATTACATTATTATTTAAATATTAGTTATTAGTTTCGGATTCCAAATATTAGTAGCATTGCATCGTGATATAAATGGATGTATATTCGAAAAACAATAATATAATAATAATAATATAATATAATATAATAATAATAATAATAATATAATCAATAATTAAAAATAAATAATAAATAAAATAATAATTACAAAAATTCGATCATGTAAATGTTTGAAAAATTATTTATTATATTATATTTTATTTTCATATCGTAGAATCATCATAAAGTAAAATAATAAATGTAATAATTTCTAAAATCATAAGTATAAATATTAAAAAAAAAAAATTAAAAAAGGAAAATATTTTATGATTAATATGTTAGAATATCTAATCAATTTTATATTTACAATATTCTTTGAAAAATATTAATGAGTCTATAATTAGCATATGATAATAACATTATGATAATAACATAATTATATTCATCCATAGAATTAAAAGAAAACTAAATTTTAACAAAAAAAAAATTTTCAATATTTGAACTATTTTTTCGATATTCGTTTTACAAATTTTTATAGAAGTATATAAGAAGTCTATTGCAACAGCAATTCTTAAAAAATTAATATAAAATCTTCTTTCACAAAATTATAATAATTTAAAGATCAGCAATTTTTTATTAAAATTAAAATTAAACTAATAATAATTGTAATACTTCAGAATCTCTTTTAACAATCTCGAATTTTAAAATACATTCAACTCAATCTGATTAATTGGATTCCCGACATTTTCAAATTCTCTATCTAGATTTAGATATACATATATATATCGCTTTTTAATTTTTATCTAATATTAAAAAATATTTTAAATAAATATTAAATAAACAAAATAACAAGATATTTATTATGTTAAAGATCAATTTTTTAATGGAATTTTTTAAATGGAATTTTTAATGCATTAATCGATATAGTATATTATATAAAAATAATTAGTTTCATATTATGTTTATGAAATAACTTATGTTTAACTTATGTTTATGAAATATTTTAATTTGTTGAATTTTTTATTTGAATTTAGTCAAATTTATTTGTACTAAAAAATATGCATTCGAAAACAATATATCAAAAAATTATATTCCATTTAAAAAATGAAATTGATTTTCATATAACTTCTATAAATCTAGATAGATTATTAATGCTAAGTTATGTTATCTCCATTCAATTTTTGTTTGAAACATTCTTTAATATCATCAAAAGTAAATAAAATATTTAAAGTAATCAACTTTTACTATTTTGTATGCAAATATCTGTATACAAGATATCTCGTCTGATATGTTGATTTTTTCAATATTATTCAATTATTACTCACAAAAAAATTTTCAGTTAAAAATTGATATTAAAAAATACATATTTTGATGTTATTAATTATTTAATGATATGATAAAGATTATAAAGAAATTTTACTTTTTTAAGTAGAATTATGTATTTTTTGAAAATTTTATTATTATATTAGTATATTAAATTTTATTATATTAACGAAAATTTCATTTTTTTATAGTATTTTACTATTTACGAAAGGAACGAGAGATATTAATATACAAATATATAATCTGATCAAACACTTTTATAATCAATATATCAAAAAATTTCATTGAAAGTTGAAGAACTTCATTATAGAAATAAATATTTAATTCATTTTTTCAAGTAATCATTTTAATTTATTTACTTAAATTTTATATATAATATAAATTTATAAATATAATTAAATGATTATATTATATATATTATATATATAAATAATTATATTATATAATTAAATATAAATATAATTAATAAAATTAAAAATATATAAATTTTATATATATATATTTATATATATATTGTGATATCAATTTTTTTGATATATCTCACTAAAATTTATTCAATGATTAAAGTTTCAATAGAAAAAAATATATAATTATCTCTTATACAAATGCTATCTTGTTTCATAAATCTTGTCTCATAATAAATATAATATACAGAATATAATCATATATAATATATTATGAGTTAAATTATTTATGAGTTAAGTGATTATAAATATTATAAATATTCTATAATGCATATATGATATACATATTTTATATATAACATGAAATATTATATTTGATATCTATAATAAAACATTAAATTATTCCTATAAAATAGGATTAAAACATTTTTAGAGAATCGATTCTAAATTTATATTTTTTGATTTCAAAAAACCGAACTATTATATTAGCCATTGGTTAACAATAACTTTGATTTTGCTGTCACTTCAATTTTAATAAATAAACTTGAGTTAAAAAATTTCAGAAATTAAATTACGTAATGAAAAGAATACATAGAATAGATAGAATACTTTAAAAATATTTATTAGATTTTGAATATTTTATAAGAAATTTTTTTTTGAAATTAAATAAAGTTTAAGATTAAGATTTATTATTAAAAATAATTTTCTTTTACAACAATATACGCTTTATGAAGTTTTATATCAAAATTCTAGAGAAAATAAAAGTTTGAAAATGTTTTATTTAAATTTTATATTTAAAATTTTGTCATATATAGCAATTTGATTAAATTTAATTTCATTGGAATTTTATTTATGAAGATACTTGAAAAATAATAAAATAAAAAAAAATAAAATAATAAATATTTTATAATAATAATGATAATATGTATTAAAATGCCAATTTATTAACTGTACTATAACAAAATTCGAAGAATTTTTTAATATTTTACAATTTATTAAAAAATTGATATAAAACATATTCTATAGAAAAAAATTATTTTTAGTAATTTCAAGCATTATTTCTATTCTATCAATAATAACATTTAAATATATCTCAAATAAGATATCATCAGAAAGGCAAAATTTTTTAATTCTATATTTATAATAAATATAAAATATGATACCATTTATGACTATTAATTGTTTCAGTATATTACAAACCAATCACTATAGATAATATCATTGTTTCCGAAAATTAAAATATTTTTCAAAATATGAATATATTATATCATATACATTTCATCTTTATCATTAAATATTTGCTTATATATATTTTGATAAAAAATAATTTTTTTTTTTACATATAAACGAAGACATTCTGTTATAAAATTTTTTTAACAAATATTTCATGTTTCATCTTATAATTATCTTTTTTTTTTTTTAGATATTTATTTTATGCATTGGTCAAATTTTCTTATAATTATATAAGAAATTATTAAAATAATGCATTAAAAAATAAAGAAAATATAAAAGTAATCAATAAATATGAAAAAAGTAATCATAAAGAAAGGTATCATTTTTTTCGTATTAAAATAAAATATATTTTATATAATATATTCCATAAAATATATTTCATAAAATATATTTATGATAAAGAAGAGCTTAGATTCATAAATTTTAATTTTTTTTGTTGCAGTAAATTATTACTTATATTTCATTTATAATAAAAGATTCATTTCGATTATAATAAATAATTTATTATAATGAGTTTAAAAAATTTAATATTATTATATAATGTTATATATGTTATTATATAATGTTATAAAATCTCTATGTATTTATTATTTATTAATTAGTTATTTAATTACTTAAATATTTTTTTAATTTATATATTAAATTTTTGTAATTTATGATTATTTATTTATATTTTATTTTTATTTTTTTTATTTGTAATTTGTGTTTAAAATAACTTATTTTAAATTTCTAAAAATTTTTAAATATTTCTTTTACTTCGTAATATATGAATATTAAAAGTAGTAAGATTTAAATTATTTAAAAAAAAAATTGTCTTAGAAAACAAATTTTTTAAATAATTTTTTTTTTCAAGATTTTTCTAGAAAAACGTAGAAAACTATTTTTTTTATATTGTATTTTGTAATATTAACAAATATTCAGAAGTGCAAAAATACCTAACAATAAATTATGATTCTAAAATTATATTGAATAACAAATAAGTTATCAAACCAATGTTAAAATATAGTTATCATATTTATTATTTTTATTATTATAATAATACAGATTGCTTTATGTGAGACTTTGGTTTAAGGCATACGTTGAGTTACATAAGTTTCATCGTGTGAAAGTTAATTATAATTAATTAATACTTTAATTAATACTTATTATTAGCAACGTTTATTATTAAATCTCGTCTTTATCTTAAAGTTTACCAGTTGCATATTCTTATATCGTATTGTTATTGTATATAAACCAAAGACACAATGTAATTTCTGTATCATCATTACGAAATGTATTAAAAAGAGATATTTATCAAAACGCAAAAAATAATTTTTATTTCTTGTTATAATTCCATAATGGCTATATTTTTATAATTTTCTTGTATATTGAAATTTAAATATATATTATAAAGAGTGTTCACATTATTATATTAATATATTAATATTATTATATTAATATTATTATATTAATATTATTATATTAATATTATTATATTAATATTTTTGCAAATAATAAGTATTAGAAAAGTATGAAGAGAAAGAAGTTTTCTATGATAATATGAATGTACATCATACAAATATTTTATATTTATAGTATTTTTTGAAAAATAAATTCAAAAAATATTTTTTTAAAAAATATATAAGTATATATTTTATGTTTTATTTATTATGATAGAAATTTTTTTTTAATATAATACTTTCTAATTACTTATAATATAGTCTTTTTAAAATCATTAGTACTTTTTATTAGAAAAATATATGCATATTTACATATTATATTTTTTATTATATTTTATATATAAAAAAAATATAATTATATTATATAAATAAAAATTACAAATAAAAAAATATATTGAATAATAGTAAAATAATAATTTTCAAATGGTTTTGAACACTAAAATGACAATGATGAAATTATCACAAGTAACATTTTAAAATAGTATCTATTAGCAATTATATATTGTCTAAAACGAATATATATATATATATCATGAATTTTGGTACTTATTTAAATATTTCTATTGAAGTAGTCACACAAATTTTAATTATGCAATTTATCATGCCATCTGAAATAATATAATATTGATATCCATTTTCTTTTAAAAAAAAATTTAATGAGATTAGATCTAGTAAATATTTAATCTAATGATTTTATATTGGCAATGAATATTTCAATAATTACCTAAATAATAATATTAGTATATTTGACACAATTTCATAAAGACTAAATCATTTTTTAGCAATTTATTTAAGTTATTTAATAAAAGTATTTTGAATTTTTATATATATATATAAAATGTCTCATTAATAAAATGAAATCTAATAATTATGGTATTTAAAATTCTACATCAAACATTTATTGATTACAGTTTTTGTCTATTTAAAAAAATAATAATTATTAATTTGTCTCATTCATTATAACATTCATTATATTGTTATTGCCAGATATTTTAAGTTTATTTATAAAAAAAGAAATTAATTTTGATATCATTCTAATATTTTCTAATTCATCACTATTTTAATCTGAAAATCATAATGCTAATATTTTTATAAAATTTTTTATCTGTTACAATTGTATTTTTTTATTCAATTTTTTTAAAAAATGCAAAAAAAAATATTGTTAATAAATGCCTTTTTTTAAAAAATATGATTTCGCAAAAATTAAAAAATGAATGTAAAGAAATTTTTTCCGAAATATTTCTTCCAAAATTATTTAAATTATGCATTTTTTTAAAATAATTTTCATATAATTAAAAAGAAAATTAGATATTTAGATGTTTTTTAACTAGCTAAGACATTTTATATAATAAATAATTTTCGTTCGCATAAAAATACACAAATAAAAATTATTATATATATTTATAGTAATTAATAATTTTTATTAATTAATTTTTATTAGTTAATAATTTATTACTATTATAATAAATTATATGTTATAATTTATTACATTTCGATAATTGAACATAAAATTTTCAAAACTATTACTAATAAATGAAATAAATATAGAAAAATTGAAAGATATCTTTTACTAAATAAATATAATATTTTATCAAGGATTTTAAATTTTTTATTAATTGAAAAATATTTTATTTATATCGACATTATAAAACGTTAAATATAATTTCAAATATAAATGAATGATAATGAAAAAAAAAATATAAATTCTATTAAATATCTAATTATATTCAAATATAAATCGATCGAAATTTTTTAAGTAATAAAATTAAATAAAGAAACAATCTTTAGTAAAACTATTGAAAATATATTTTTTTTATTATTATAATTCAGTTATAAAGTTAATTTAAAATAATTGTATTATTTTAAAATAAATAATTATATTATTTTAAATTAATAATTGTAATATTTTAATAAAATAATTGTATTATTTTAAATTACAGCCACTTATTATCTATTGGGAATTCTATGTTTTGGAGTAGCCAGATCCAGGCCGATTGCAGCAAGCGTTCTATTTCCCCTAGATTTTACGGCTGCTGGTGGTCTTTCAACAATAGCTGGCTATGTGCGAATATTATATGGTCTTTATTTGGAAGGTGCGGTCACTATTGCTGCTGTTGCAGTTGCAGTCTTGGGTGTATCAACTACTCAAAGTTTAACCAATATTGGACTCAAATATGGTTTATTAATCGAAGCTTAATATTCTTAATAAATACTTTATATATATAATAAACATATATATGAAAAATAATTTTACTGAATCATTTTAACGTATTTTATATGAAATGAACATTATGAATAAAAATACTTTGTAACACAATATTATAATCGTATTCACTTAGAAATATACAAATAAATAAGAGATTTAATAAATAAATAAGAATATTTATTACAATAATATAAAATGTCAAAAAAAAATATTGTACTTTTATAACAAAATGTGGAACATATTTCATTAAAATAAGAAGTTAAAAAATTTTATATATTTAAAAGAATTATATATATGTATATATTATATATAATATAAATACTATAATTATATATAATATAATTATAGAAATTAAAATAAATACAAAAGAATATAAAAATATCTGTCAAAACTTTATTAAATTTCAAGCAATTGAAGTTTGTGTTAAATGAAACAAAACAAAGATAAAACAATGGCAATATAACAGAGATAAAATCGTCATAAATAAATTTTACTAATATTTTTATATACTTATTTTTATATTTATTTTAATTTGTAGAATCAAAAGATATATCAGATCCATGAATATATTAATTGTATATGAAATATATAATATAATAAAATAATAAAATAAAATAAAATACAATAAAATATTAATAATAGCACTTGACATTAAATTATATATTATTCAAAAATTTTATATATTTTATACAAAAATTTCGACCGAAAAATTAATTATTATATTATAAATTATTATTATACTTTAAACTTCGTAAAAAAAATTGAATCGTCAATACATTCATTTTAAAGTGCGAAATTTTTTATCTTAAACTTTATTTCTTCTATATTTTTTAAGTATGATTTATGTATGACAATTTCTCTTTATAAGTTATAGTTCAAAAATCGATAATTTTTTGTTCAAAATTTAATGTTTCTTTAATTTTATGAAATAGTTATATTTATGATATTTTGAATTTAAATATTATATTTTTTATTAATGTATATAATATATATAATATTATATATATTTTATATATAATATATAATATATTTTATTATATTATTTTATATTATATTTATTTTATATTATATTATATGTGTATTATATATGTAAAATTAAAATTAAAAATAATTTTTAATTATTTTTAAATTATTTTAAAATTGTTAATATTAATTTATTGTTATCTTCATAAACTTACATAATTCAATTAAGTTTTAAAACGTTAATTTTTAATATTATTTTTCAATTTAAATAATATTTTAATAAGATATGATTTTTATATTAAAAATATATTATATGTATATACAATCTATTATTATGAAGAACTAATGAATAAAACATTATGTATATATATATAAAATAACAATATAATTATATATAAACATGAAAACATAAAATATGTTATTACAATATATATTTTGAAAATAATATAATGTATATCTTTATTAATAAATTATCTCTTTCATTTTATAATTATATTTAAAAAATTTAATATGAATATCAATTTGCATTATTTTATAATTACTACATAATTACTACATATACATTGCTAAAATTTAAAAAATCATAATTTTTTAATATATATAAAATTGAATATTTAAATAATTGATTATTGAAAAAATTATTTAAACTAGAATATTAATTTTAAATTATATAGGTTTTAACATTTAAATTCTATTTATTAAAAAAATATTTTTGTCTTATATATTAATATTTTTCAAAACATTTATTTTTTATGACTTATAATTTTTATTATTATATTATTTATATTTATATATAAATGAAAATAAAATATATAATACATTTTCTATTACAATAAAATATTTATATAATTTTATATTAGAAATAATATTAAATTTTCTTCATTAGTTACAGTAAACATAAAATAAAAAGAAAAAGATTCACAATTTGAAAACAAACAAATTTTTTAGAATAAATTCAACTATTTGCTTTCTATTTTTGCATATACACACAATATAATTAAATCAATAGATTATTTATGTTGTAATTTTATGTTTTCTTCTTATTTTATTCTTACATTAATTTATATTAAATATATTTAAAAACATTAAATTTACAAATTTATTTTGGATAGTATGAAAGGAATATGTATAATGATAAAGCATAAATAGAAATAATTTGCGTAATTTATTACACAAAGTAGCACAGCTATAATTGTCTATTAATTTTGATATTTCAGAAACTATTAATTTTTTTATGAATATGTTCTATTTGCAAAGGAACATTACTTAATTATAGTTTAAATAATCAACAATAATCCCAATGTATAATCAAATTTTAAAAAATATAGATTATAGTCAATTTTAAATTTAAATAATATTTATGATATTGATATATCAGAAACATCTTAAACATAATAGCTTTTCCTATTTTTACATTTCTTTATTTAATTTTAGAAATGTTACTAACTATTATTTTTCATTTTTTCCTTTTTTTTTAATTGTTGAAAATTGTTAATAATCAAATTTGAACTTTAAGATGCTTCCCGTCTTCTCATTGTGTTAATATCTCCATTTCTTAATCTATTTGTTTTCTTTCCAGTATTATTTTGAGATTTATTTTCTGAATCAGAAGTTCCACAGTTTATATGAGAAATATTTTTGCCATCTAATGCTATCCGTATAGATTCCACTAAATTCAAAGGACCAGTATAACTCTCTTTAGTCCCTGTAAATAAATATATTATAATAAAAAAATTTCGAAAATATAATAATCTTTCTTTAATATAGTTAATTAAATCTTACATAAATTTTTTCCTACATTAATTGAATATAAATACATATAAAGTATATATCATAATTTATTCAAAAATATTTTTCAAAATTTCTTTACAAACATATATATATTTTATTTTATATATATATAAAATAAATATAAAATAAAATAATATATAAAAATATATACACAAAATATATATATATATATTATAATATTTACATAAAATTAACAGGAAAAACAAAAATACATAATAACAAATAAAAAATAATTATGAATTTTTTTATTATATGAATAAATTAATTTCTTTTTTTTTTAATTAATGTATATATTTTTTTATTTTCTTTTCTTTTCATACTATTCCATATAACAATTTTAAAATACTTGGCATTGCTTAAAACTATATCAAATAAAAACAAAATGTTGTAATTTATAACTCGTGTAAATTTGAAAAATGTACTAACGAAACCGTATTAAACGAGGGATATAATCTATTTTGTGATAAATATATAGATCATAAAAATAAATTCTACAATATAATTTTTATGCTTTCTCCGAAAAGTTCACTCACCAAATTTTAGTCTATCCAAATATAGCTTTCTTGATTTTATTAAGGAGACCATCATTTTCAACATTCTGTTCACTTTGCATATTCTGTCTCGCTTGAGTTTTTACCCTTGGACCTGCCAAAAAAATACGTACAATCTCAAAATAAAAGAATTTATAAAATGAATAAATTATAAAAATAGAAAATATTCTGATGATTATTAATTAATTTACTAAATAATTTGTTAATATTTTTTTTTACTTTTTAAAAACATAAAACACTAATGAAACGCATATATAAATTTTTACATCATTTATTTAATTAACAAGGGCAGGTACACATAAGGAAACTCAAGCGACACATAAATCTAATCTTATATTATTTTATAAAAAAATTATTTAAAAAATTCTATATTTGATAATAATTAAGTTCAATTTAATTAAAAAAAATTCGAATATATCAGTTTTTCGGTATATATTTTTAACTAATCATATATATTCTTCGTTGTCATGATTTGTCATGTTTATTCTTACCATCTGTTTTGTATGTTATGCCATGTATACTTCCAGGTGTATCATCTTCGAGTTCAGCATATGCTTGAAGTAATGCTAATTGTTTATCATTTAATTTTGTAGGTACAATAATTTTAATTTGTACATAGTGATCTCCATATCCTACACCATTCACTTTTTTCATTCCTTTACCACTGAGTCGAATTTTAGTATGAGATGAAGTACCAGGCCGAATTTGTATAGTATGATCCTCATAAACGCCTTCTATTCTTATTGTACCCCCAAGTACTGCTTGTGATAATGAAATTTGAGCATCTGTATGTATATCTGGACCATCTCTTCGAAAGTATTTCGATTTTTCCACACGGAATGTTATGAATACTTCTTTGTTACCAACAGCCATCCGAATTGTTTGACCATCTTCAACACCAGCTGGTACTGGAACTATCACTTTTTTACGTTGCACCTTTTAAAATTTGATATAAGATGTAAAATTAAAAATTGTTTTTTATTTATCTTTAATCTTATTTTTTAAATTATTTATTTATTTTTAATCAATATGATATATTTTTATACCGTTTGTCCTTTTCCTTGACATTCCTGACAGGGATATTTAATAAACATTCTGGTACCTAAACAATAACGGCAACTAGATCGCATTACAAAAGGACCAGTGCTAATCGTTTCCATTCCAGTTCCATTACAATATGGGCATCTAACTGCTTTTGTTCCAGGTTCACATCGTGAACCTAAACATTTTGGACATGTATCTACTACATTTAATTGTATATCTTTATTCACTCCTCTGGCAGCTTGAGGAAATGTTAAATTCATAATAACCTAAAAATCAGAAACAATCATATAATATTAATGCACTAAAAATGTATACATCCATGTATGCAAGTAAAATGCAATGTATATATAATAAAGTTAAAGAAGTAAATAAATTTGGCATAAAATTACTCGAATAAACTTAAAATCTCATAATTTATATATAAAATTGGAAATATATATTATTATGTGATCTGCAATGTTTTTGTTTAACAATCTGTATTAATTTGAAAAATGGTACCTTACATTCTAAATCATTGTTTAATAAATTTTTGTCATTTAAAGTAAATAAAAATAGTCAATATAGAATGTTCTTAAGAAACTTAGTGAAATTAATAGATGATACTGCTTTAATAAATTGTTTGAATTTATATCATATACATCTTTAACCAAGCAATTGAATAAAACAATTTATTTTGATAAAATTTAAAATATATATTTCAATTAAATTTCATTAGATTTTATGGATAATTTAAATTTTGCTTGAATAATATTAAATTTGTTTATTCTCTTAATTTTGTAATATATAATAATAATAATATACCTCTTGAGCTGCTCCAAAACCATATTTTGACTCTTGATAATCTTCAAAATCATTAAAAATATTAGTTTGAAATCCAGTTTCTCCAAATATTTTTCTAAATAATTCTTCTGGATTGATTGATGACCGAAATTGCCATCCTTCGTTAAAGTCTTTCGTATGACCAGTACCCTGTTGTCCCATTCCCATTTGTTCTGATGTAGCTCCCCATGTATCATATTCTTTTCTTTTATTATCATCACTTAGTACTTCATATGCTTCTGAAACTTCCTGAAACTTTTTACTTGCATCTGGATCTCCTTTATTTGTATCAGGATGATATTTTTTAGCAAGTTGATAGTAAGCCTTCTTAATATCTTTTGCTGAAGCATTTTTGGATACACCCAATATTTCATAATAATTACGTTTTAATAATTTTTGCGTTGTATGTATTCCTCTTTGAATTTGAGTTAAATTTCCTATCATACCTGCAATTATATTCAAAAAATAATTTGTACTATAAAAGATTTTTTTAAATATAACAATAATAATGAATAATAAGACATATATTTGATTAACAAAATTATATAGAAAATATTTTACTATTAATTCTCTATACATATTGTAAATTATTTATTTTTTTTTATTGAAATTATTTCCAAAAATAAAATATTAAAAATAAAACATACTTTTATTTTACATATATAATAAATTATTATAATAATTGAAATAACATATTATTAACTTAATAATAAAATGAATAAAATTATCTTAAAATAAATAATGGAAAATTTATAAAATATATAAAATTTATAAAAATGCAAAAGATTATTAATTTAATTTATTAATTTATTTATTATTAATTTTATTATTAATTTATTTATATGAAGAATTTAATAACATATTATTAAAAAATATTAAATATCAATATAAAACTATTATATATAATTAATAAATTAAATAATAATTGGATAAGAAGAATTAATCAAATATTATTATAAACAACCGTTAATAGTAAAGAAAGAAGGCATGGTTATGAAGTATTAAGTATTAGGTTATATTTCACTTTGAAAATATTTTTTATTGAAATTTCAAACGACAAAAAAAATATTCATGATGCTATATATAATTTAAAATGAAAAATTTTTGTTAAATAGTAATATATTATAAGTAAATATATTTAAAATAAATTAGACATTATCAAAAGTATGATGTAATCTGTATATGATTAAACGTATACATTACATTTTTCTATTTTCTTTAAATTCCAGTTGCCGACACTCAATACTATTGTTCTATTAGATTGATGACATGTGCTACATTTCTGCATAATACCACATGACAATTTATTTAATTTACTATTGCTGATAAAATTAATAGTCTTTGATCGGAAAACGATTGCAAGTCCTTTGCCGGTCGCCATGTTGCATAAAAGACGCATGGCTGTACTATCACGTGATACATTGAAATTAAATATATATATATACAAATAGTTATATATATTTCATATAAAAATATATAAATAATTTATAAAATTTTTTCTTTTTTAAAATTTAATAAATTTTTTATTAATTTTTTAATTCAAATTAAATTTTTATGATAATTTTTTAATATTTTTAATAATTTTTTAAATATTTTCAATAATGAAAAATAATTTTCAAGTGAACTTAAACATTTAGTACAACACATTTACATAATATACATATATGTATATAGATAAAGTAAAGTGCTTTAAAATAATTCTGTAATATACATATATACAAATATGTATAAAAATTTATGATTTTCTTACTCTTTATGATTAAAATTATACCAATAAATACAATTTCGCAAAAATAAATACAATTTCACAATAAGGAAAATAAATCAGATATTTCTAATTCTAATAAAAACCTAAAACTATCACATTAAAATTTAAAATTTAAATTTAATGTTTGAAAATTTATTCAGAAAATTCTATCAATAAAGATTGCAAAATTTTTTTTTATATTATATCATTATTACAGTAAATATAAACAAAATTTGTATTAGGTATATATTAACTGTCCGCAATCTTTTCATAAATTCATTTATTAATAAATTAACTATTATTTATTATTATTATATTACAACTCGAATTAATATAATTTATATAAATATATTAAAGTATATATTTGTATATAAATATATTATAGTATATATTTCAGAATCAATTCCACAATAAAGTTTTGTTATGATTTGAAATCTAAAAAAAACTTAATAAATATATTTTTATTATAAATTTTTGTCAAGTAAGAAAATTGAATTATAACTGAATAACTGAAATTACTATATAGTATATTATTAAAAAAATATAATGGAAAATAAGCATTGTTTTGATAGATTATCGAAATTCAATGTGATCAAAAAATCTATTTTTAAAAATAAGTATCTGATAATTTTTATTTTTCAATTTTCAATATTTTCTATTTTATTATGTATTTATGATATATTATGCCATTTTTTTGTAAGTGATATTTGATACTCGAGAAAATAATTTCTATAAAATATCAGAACTCATTTTCTATTCAGAATATAGAATAATGAATAAAATAATAAATCTGTATTGTATTGAATATTGTAATGAATAATAAAAATCTGTATTGTATTAGAATTAAAATTATAGTTAAAAAAATTATTAAATTAAATTTCATAAAGAAATCTTTTTGGGAAATAACTGAAATTACTATATAGTATATTATTAAAAAAATATAATGGAAAATAAGCATTGTTTTGATAGATTATCGAAACGAAAAAAATAAAACATTTATTTTAAGAAAAAATAAAAATTAATTTTTTTGAAAATATTGTTGCTATTATATCAAAATTAAAAATCATTATAAATAAAACTATAAATTCAAAGATATTTACAACGTTAAAAAAAATCTGAATTTCATATATGTTGCGAAAAAAAAGTTTTTATTAATATTAATAGTTTTTAATAAGATTAATAAAAAAACACATTTTGATTTTGCAAAAAAATATATTAAAAAACTATTAAAATTTTAAAAAGAAATAATATTCTTGGATGAAAATAAATTTAATGTGTGAGAATCCGATGATAACAATTTAAAGATTAAAAATTAAAGAAGTCTAAGAATAACATTAGATCTACGATAAAATACGGCAACAGTTGCATAATAATGTGGGAATATATATGATTACAAATGATATACTTAGGAAATTTAGATTATAGATATTATGACAAACAAATATATATACATATATTTAAATATTTTAAAAAACAATTTATTATACATTTATTGCCAAAAAACTTGATTTTTCATTATCTTATTGAAAATGATATTATCATTTTATACTGGTTATCACAATAAATTATTTTTATTTTCTTTTAATTTTTTCTAATTTTATATGAATTTAAAATTAATATTTCATTACAAGATAAATAAATCTTATATGTAAATATATATAAATATAGAATATTATTATATATAAATAAATATAGAATATTATATATATATATATATATATANAATTGCATGCAGGAACTAATTACTAACAAACACTTTTATAAACATATTACCTCAATGTTTAATATTTAAATAATTAAATATTTAAAAAATAATAAATATTTAAAATTTATTTATATTTTTTTTTAAACAAATTATTTTTTTTATTTGAATAAAGGTCAAATCTGATTCATTATTAAAAGTTTCATCATAAAAGTATTGAAAAATAAAAGTGTAATGAAATATTTTTTATATATTGGTTAAAAAATAAATGTTATTCATTAGAAAATGAAATAAAACAATTTTTTTTATTAATAATATTTATCTTTTAAGCTTTAAATTAACAAAAACATTATTTTTAAAACCAAAAATATAAAAAACAATATAATAATCGCAAACATTTATCTTTAATCTAAAAACAATAATCTATTGATCAATTTTCTATATTCTATTAATAATTGATACTTTAATAATAATAATAATCTTATAATAATAATAATCTTAATTTAATAATAATAATAATAATAATTAAAAATAATTTAATTATAATAATCATCTAATAATATAATAATAATAATATAATAATATATAATAATAATAATATAATAATAATTATTATTATATTAAATTATTAATAACATTGAATCTAATATAATTAATTCTATTCTTTTTCTTCTAAAATAAAATAGAATCAAAAATTCTCTACATCCATTTCGCCATATGAGATTGTATTTTTTATTTTTCATTAAAATCAGCTTTAGATTTGATACTAAATTCTAAAGTATAAAAAAAATATAAAAAAATAAAATGAAAATGATAAAGATTAAAAATTTTTGATCATTCGAATTACGATATTACGATAATATCGTATTCCGAATTCATGATGCCAGTAATAACTAGTCTCCATCGAGAAATATTCTACTTATTATATTTATTATAATATATTCTAATATATTCTTAAATGTCATCTGATTTATAAGAATAAAAATGGTGTTAAATAATTAAAATAAAATATAAAAAAATAGTAATCGAAAAATATTATACTTATTTGATATGTGTTAAATGCTTATATAACTGTTTATGTATGCAATATTTACTTTTGTGAATGTCATTAAAATAGATAATAGAATATCATAATCAATTTACGTATCAATAATACAACGGCAGTAATTATTTTCATCTTGAAAATATAAACATCAGAACATTTTATCTCTAGAACTTTTAACATCAGTTTTTTTTATACAGTTTTTTTTATACGAAATTTAATATAGTAATCGTTTTTTGCAAATATCTCAAAAAGTAAAATCGAGCAATGATTACATGTATAGAAAAAAAATTGGTCAATAATTATTTAAAAAAATATTTCCTATCGACTTCAAAAATTTTTCAATTTGAAAGTGACTAATTTTTTATTAAATAATGGAAAAAATAATAAAAATGGAAAAAAAAATTATTTATTATTATATAGAATTTCGTCTATATATATGCATCTGTAATATAATCATCATTTATCTATTCTTTATGTAAACATAATATAATGCATAATTACCACGAAATTTATATGAATAAATTAATAAGTCACATTATTGTTAATATTATTATTAAAATTAATTATTGTTAATATTTAGTAAATTCTTAGTATATAATAAATTCTACGGATTTTTCAAAATGTTCAAATTCACTATGAATAGATATTAAATTTAATAATTTTATATAGATGTTAGACTCAGTAAATAATGGCGATCATATACTTACATAACAATTTTTTTTGCAAATATCTCAGAAATAAAACTAAAACTGAACGATAATAACATGTATAAAAAAGATGTTCAGAATCATAGTCAATATCATAATTCAAGATCATTGAAATTGATAAAGAATATCTTTTTGTATTTTTTTATAATTATTCAAAATATTAATTTCTGTAACATATTCAAAAATCATTAAATCAAAAATGAATAATTATTTTTAATTTTCACATATTTCCGCACATTCAAAGAATGATTATGATGATGAAAAATGGATAATTTTGTATATTTAAATAAGTAAATAAATAAATAAAAAAAGAATAAGTAAATATAATAAATATTTTAATATTTTTTATAACATATTTCATGATTGATGGCTGGATTTTTCAAACAAAGAAATACTTTGTTTAATTTTGTAGAACAATTTAAAAAAAAATATTACATTTATGAAATGATTTGTTTAAATCTTGCTTGAAAAATTAAAATTAAATTTGATAAAAATAGCTTTGGATAGAATAAAAAAACATGAGACTTATGAAACAATTGTAAAAGTCTATTATTTATTATTCTATATATATATATCCATTTTTTTAACAAGATATTTATATGAATCAATACAATATATTGCAGCATTTAAAAAAGTACATATAAATATTAAAAATATATTAAAATTATTTATTTAAATAAAAGATAAAAATAAATAAATATTTTAAATGTATTAGATATTAAATAGATATCCATGTAAAAGTATTTATATAATGAAAAAAATTTTCAATTCTCCATTTTAAATTCTTAGAATAAATGATTCATTTTTTGTTAATATGTTTAGAAGAATTGTACTTTATAATAACTGTACTTTATAATTGTTTTTCTTTTGCAACTTATAATATGCATTAATGTTGATTTTCATTTCTTTCATTAGATATTAATATTTTCTATTTTTAATATTAAATGAATTATTGTGCTCCGAGATCAAAGAATATTATGTCTATCAATTAAAATATATGAGATATTATAAATAATATTAATCATAAAAAAAATAATAAAATTCGATCTACAAATTTTTTATTTGACAGAAATATTGTTAAAAAAGGATTGCTAAATATAACTTAAAGCAAATAATTTTAGAAATATAGAACTTTCTTCCAGATAGTTATATTTTTTTTTATTTACATTCATATTTAAAGTATATTTTCATTCATATGTAAAAAAGTTTAAATTATCTATGATAAAATATAAAGTTCTTTGTTAAATAAATATTAAGTTTTTTATTTGAAGCTCAATTAATCTTTTCGAATTTTTTTTTGAAGTCTGTATAACTGCATTAACTATTTTATTATATATCTTATTTGAATTATCATAATTCAATATTCTTTTCATAACTATTCTTAGTAAATTTTATTATGATTGTGAATCTATTTTATTTTAAAAATTATTATTTTTAATATTTTTCCTCACTTTTCAGTTCGAATGTAGCATCCAAAAAGCATATTATATTAGTACAGATAGAATATAATTATGATAAACAAAATAATACAGAAAAAAAATTCAATAAGATCTATTGATTCATGTAAAAAAAAAAAAAAAAAAAAAAAAAAAAAAAAAAAAGGAAATATGACAGCACTAATCTTTCTACAATAATTAGTAGTAGAGCATAGTTTATATAGAAAAATAATAGTATAGAGAGGTTAGAAAAATCACGTAATGGTGGAAGTAAAAATTAATGATGGTTAAAAGGGCGAGAATATTGATAAAATTAATAATTAAATGATTAAAAAATATGAATAAACTCTGAAGGTAAAAGTTACATTAAAAGTCTGTAAATTCGAAATGTAATAGAAAATGAATCTTTGTTTCATTAGATATTAATATTTTCTATTTTTAATATTAAATGAATTATTGTTAGAGATTGATAAAATATATGATTTGCCTGAATTAATTGAAGGAAAAAGAAAAATATATAAAAAATATATAAAAAACCATAGAACCTATATAGAAAATCAAAAATAATTCGAAATCATAATAACCATTTTATTGAATGAATCTAATTTTCTTTCTTTCTTAGATACATGCTATGAATACTGTAGTCAACCATGTCAATATAAGATTAAAGAATATAAGATTAAAGTATATAAATATACTATATAAAGAAATCGATAAATGATTATATTATAAATAAAAAATATTGCATTGAAAAATACAATTATAAAATACTCTGTTAAAGAAAGAAAAATGACACATGATGTCATAAAGCATGAATATATATATGAAACTTGACCGAATTGCAATTGGTATATTAGACTCAACATTCATTCCATTGAATATTATTCAAAAAAAAAAAAAAAATCTAATTAAGTCACAAAATTGGTGAATAATTATTACAGCAAGGATAAAAAGACATATATATCACAAAAAATATATAAATATGAATGCTTCATATATGGAAAAATGAATCATATAGCAAAACAATATTAATATAATGAAAAGAAGCTACAATATGTATGTATGTAATAGAAGTAAATATAACAATTATAATAACATACATTCTAATTTTATCAGAAATGAAAGAATTACAATCAGGAAGAAACAAAATAACATAACTACTAGATACAAAGGCAAACATATATTTTAGATCATAAAATACAATATATTTCTGATATCAATGAAAATTAAATATAAAATTGAAGAATGAATGTTTCATTTTGACTTAACAATACATGTCAATATAAAATATATGACAAATACATCAGAATATTAATGTTGCAGAATATGATAAAATCTTTAAAAGCAAAATAAAAAAAAA
Organism: Apis laboriosa; assembly: GCF_014066325.1. NCBI lineage: Eukaryota > Metazoa > Arthropoda > Insecta > Hymenoptera > Apidae > Apis > Apis laboriosa. Next base: position 1,870,028 of record NW_025224229.1, read on the forward strand.
AATTGTGACGAAAATAATGATCAAGAACAATCAACATCAAAAATATAATATATATAATATATACTACATCTGAGAATTAATTCACTATTTGTAAGTAAACTTAACTAAAATCATTATAACATTTAATATGAAATGAATAATATAAAATGATTGACTCAACATTGAAAGTGATATCACTCAAAAGTGATATTACTATATATATAATAGTAGATAAATAATAGTATTCAAAAAAGGATAGTATATTCATATTTTATACCAAATCAAGAAAGTTATAAATTATAAATCAAGAACCAAAAGAAAAACCAAAAGATAGTAAACTATGTTGGCATAGATGTTTGGATATTTGAAAAATATAAATAAAATGTACATATATGTAATAGAATATATAATATACTACTATATATATATATATATACTACTATATATATAATATACTACTATATATAATATACTACTATATATAAATTAATATTATATATAGTAGCTTCATTAAAGATTAGACAAAGATAGATTAAAGATAATTATATAAAACAACTGATATAATTGTATATAGTCATGTACAATAGGAAAACTCTATCAGAAACCTCATATCAGTATAAAGTACATTCATACATTAAATTATAAAATTTACATTGAATGCCAATGGAATCTTTGGCAGAATTTATTATGATGAATAAATAAATATATCAAGGTATATTCTATAGAAGAAATATATTATTTTATAAAATATATTAGATATGAAAATAAATTATGAAAACAAATAAATTAGAATCAAAAAGATCTGTTCAGATAATAAAAAGGAATTTATTAATTTTTATTAACAATTTTGAAGATTTTTTTAGGATAAAAAATATAGCTTATCAAAAAATTATCTTACAATATATAAAACAATTTACAATCTACGAAACAATAAGATCGCAGAAAAAACGAACAGAAGTTTGTTAAAAAAAATACAGACTATATTGATAAATGCAGACTTATTAAAGAATTTTTGAACGATAATAGCAATAACTTATCTAAAAAATCATAATAAGAGAAATGGAATGATTAAACCAATGGTTTTGTATTTAATTATTTAAATCGTACTATCATGTCCCAAAAAATTGAAAAATTGAAATAAACCAACCAGAAATAAAAAAGAATATATTCTTCAAATATCTAGAGAATAGTAAAAATTACAGAATATATAATCCTGAGAAAAAAAGAATATATTAAAATGGTAAAATTTGATGAGAATACAAAATTTTATTGAAAAGACAAATAGTGAGTAAGAAGAATTGCATATATTTAATAAAATATAATCAATTGAAAAAAACCAGGAAATAAAACTCAATCAAAAGAAAAAATGAAAATATATTCAAATAAAGAGAGAATATAATGAACAAAATACAATCAAATAATAAAGAACAGAGATTAAAGAAAATATATGCAGAAAAATAGAAAAATTATATTAAATTAATATTATATATATATATATATATATATATATATATATATATATTAAATCAGAGAAGAAAAAGGAAAAGCTTTGATTATAAGAAATAAAAAAATTCAAGCGAATTGAAAAAAAAAAATAAAGAACTATTAATATGGAACATCGGAATTCATCAATTCCTAATAGCAATAAAAAAACAATAAAAACAAATGATTGAGAAGAGACTTACAATAGAAAAAGAATTATGAAATGTGAAAAAAATAAAATCTGAAAATTCGTATTTAGAAAAAAAAATATCTTAAGAAAAAATAAGAACTTTCAATATTAAAAAAGATTAAAACAGAAAAGAAAAAATTTAAAGGCAAATAAGTGACCATTAGCAATAGCATATAACAATTACACATTAAACATTATGATTTAACATTTATATATTTATATGGAAAACTAAAAAAAATTGTATATGTTTTGAAGATTTTGAAGAAGACATATGAAAAATGTATCAATTATAAAAAAATATATATGATCTACAGTTTGGATATCAGAATAAATAATATACCATAATTATAATATATTCATAATTTTGTAGATGATAATAGTTTTGCGCTATTGTAATATTTTATTTTAACAATTATATTTGATTTAATTGAAAAGAATTTATAGATACTTAAAAGAAATAAAAAATTATTATTAAATTATAAGAAAACAAAGATTAATTTATATTTCAGTGTCATGTGGTATAGTACGTTTGACAAAAATAAAAAATGAACACGCAACATATTTAATCACTTTGAAATATTACATTGATTTAATGAATTATGTAAATTATTAATCAAAAATTTAATTATTACGTCTAAACACTTCGTACGTCATTCATAAATTATTGATTTATATAGCAATAGCGATTAAAAAAAAAAGGATTGAACATAATAACATTACATAATAAAATAGAATATAAAAAAGCATCATAATAAAATAGAATATAAAAAATATAATAGATAATATAATAGAAGTAGGAGAAGGAGAAGGAAAAGAAAGAAAAGGGAGATAGAGGACATTTCATACAAGTACAATGAAATCTCAAACCAAGTGAGTACTATAATAGATTGCTGTTTTAGACAGTTGGTTTGAAACAAACATATTGATGAAATGAAATTCCACTCATGGATAATGGATAAAAGCGAATATTAAATAAATAAGAGCAATTTCAATTGAGAATCAAATATCACTCTGAGGTATTTCATTCCTTTTTTTCAATGAATCATTTCATTATCAAGTATCAATGATGGAATGTCTTTCTTGAGGTGCTTATGTTTTTGTATGAACATTATTAATTGAGTTTTAGAATTATTAAACTTCATCTTCCATCTGATAAAGTATTCAGCAAGTAAGTTTAAATATTTTTAAAAACTTAGATAAACTTAGATAAATACAAAAAGATCTTCTCAAGATTGCTTGTCAGCAAATAATACTAGAGAAGTTGATTTAAAATGGGAGATATCATTTATGAAAATTAAAAATAGAATCGGACTAAGTATTGATTCTTGTGGCACTTCAGCTTTGATCAACTTGAACTCTAATCTCTTATTATCAATTTGAATGAAAAAGAATCTTTTTTCCAAGTAGAAATGTAATAATTTAATTAGGTTGAAAGTTTAACTTAATTAATTTATATATTAAATTATTGAATTGAATGCTTTGTTTAAATCAAAAAGGACCATAGCCGAATATCGATTAGTATTGATGTGATGAATGTGAAATTGGGCTATACATATGAATTGTTGAATAGTGGAATGTGCCAAATGAAATTCAAATTGTTGGTTAATTAAAATTTTATTTTTAATGATTTAGATGTGATTTATCATGAAAGAGTATATAATTTTTTCAAATATTTTAGTTACTATTAGGAGTAGATTAATTGGGCTATAATTCTCAGCCAATTTGATTCTTTTCCGGTTTTGGGATCGGAATGATTTTGACAATTTTCCACGCGAAGAGAAAATAAGAAAGCATAATTGAATTTTTAAATATATAGTACAGTTGAGTTGACATTCTTCTCGAGAAATTTATAAGTAACTCAGTGGAGATCTTATCTCATCCACTGGCTTTCTGTGGTCACAACTTCTTAACCAAAAAACAAATGCTATCAAATGAAAAGAGATCTAAGAATTATTATATAGATAAAGATGAAAAATAATGCTCTTTCAGATGAAAGTTATGAAATCGTTAATAGTGCCTTGAAGGACTGAAGAAGAAGTAAATCTATTGAAAAATACTATAAAATTGATCTGCACTTAATGAAGCTTTGATCGAGTTATCAGAATAAAAATTTCCTATTTTGTCCTTTAACGGGGAAACTTTAATTGGTTTTTTAGTAACTTTCCTAATTACTAATCAGAAAGAATAATCATTCAGCTTTGCCTTGTATTTTATCCTATATAAATTTCCATTTTAGAAAAATGATTCTCCTATTGATGCTTTTTATTAATTGAACATAGTATTCTTTGAAAAGTAGATTACTGCCAGCGGACTTCTGATAGAATTTTTCAAGGTTATCAAATCTTTCAGTTTCTGATCAAATAGTACAAATCGATTTGGCATCATAACAAGTTTTGTAGATCTATAGAAAATATTCCTTAATTCATTGAAAATATACAATAGCAGAATCTATTTCATCAGATAAATTAAACTTTGATTTAATTTGAAAATTTATTGTAAGTTAACTGTATTTATTGCAATCAGATATAGAAAATATAGAAATGGCTAAATGAATATTTATTCTAGAAAGAAGAAAAACAGATCTATGATTTGAATTTAAATCCTGGGAGATATCATATTCAAAGTTTCGATAGATATTAGTTAAGAAAAAATTAATAGTTAAAGGACGCTTGTTGAGTGTGAAGTGAATGTGAAATGGAGGAAAAACAATTGCACAATTAAAATTTGTCAAATAATCATTTAAGACTTTACTATTTCTATTAGAGTAGAAATTGTTTTAATCAGAGATTTTAGAATTTAAATCAATATCAATAAGATAAGGATCAGAAAAAGTATTAATAATTTCAGACTAGGTAAGATCAGACTAGGTCAATATCTGTCCGCCATAATACGCAGAAATTACAGTAATATTGAATTGGAAAATTGTCACTACCTCCAAATGTTTAAAGTTTGAGAAATAATATTAAAACGCAAATTATTAAGTATAAATATGGCAATATCTCCTTATTTACTATCCAGCTTATCAGCTTTCACAATGCTGTAATCTTTAATAATAATATTGATATCTGGTAACAGCTAAGTTTCTTGTATGGCTGCTATTATAGCATTATTGCTTTTCATGAACATTTCCAGCTCAAGTAATTTGTTATATGTAAAACATGCATTTCAAGTTATGATAGTTTCAAATAACTTAGAATTAAAAATGATAATTATGAGAATAGAAGTTAAACAGCTTCCCTTATTATTTCAATTTTGTCAAAGATTAGTACAATTTAGAATGGAGTGATTTTGCAAGAGAAATTATCTTTTTTTGCAAAGTTTACAATTTCTCTGAAGAATTCATTAGCTTTCCCAATGGAATTATCATAGCCAAGAACTCTACCATGTAAAAGTTAAGTGAGAGCAGTTGCAAGAACTGGTATAGGATTAAGAGAATTAACAATCCTGCCTGATCTTCGAAATGCGTTATATAATTTGATGATGACCATCTAAAATCACAGAATTAGGCGTAAGGTTATTTAATGCTACAGAAATATTATTAATACTCCTGTCATTAAATCATCATTATATTATGTCAATCTCTTAAATTTCTATCATTTTTCTGATCCAAATAAGTCTGAAATTTAGAACAGTTCGAATAGTTAGTCATATGCTCGTCATTTCATGCAATCTTTAGATATGTAATCTTCACCATACTTGACATATCTAGATAATTTAAAGCAATTGTCAGATGCATGGCTATATATATGCGAAAATATTGTGTGTAATTTTTATTTTTGTAATATTTTTTCTAATAAACTTTACAGAAATCTTTCTCATCTTTGCTATCTGAGCAAAGATAACGGGAAAGTTAATATGATAGATAGAGCTATCTCTATTAGACCTGAGCACTACAGAATTCATAGAATTAAGTTTATGGGACTTTAGTTTTTCAACAGAAGATGTTGTCAGAAAGATTGATTGTAATAAATATTTTACAATTCTATGTGCTTTTTCCAATAAGTCATTGGATTGAAGATGGAAACTAGTGGTTTTAATGTGTTTAATGTTAAAGATTTTTTTAAAAATTTGCATCGTTTTACTTATTAATATTAGCTCCTTTGTCTGTTAGTATAGATTTGACGATTGGTGCATCCATTTTGCATGGATAGTATAAACTCATTTCCTTTTTGTGTTATTGAAAGAAAACCTATGTCGAGTGAGATTTTATTATTTGGTTATTTGGTTTGATGATATATCAGGTGCGTTTTCTCTATATTTTCATCGTGTTATCTTTTAAGTTTGATTTTTGAATGGAACACTTTCTTATAAAATCATAAACATCTTTTTTTTAAGTTTTTTCAATTATGATTTTTAGTAATTCTTTTAATTGTACTATTGATTCCGAAATGTTCAATAATATTATTGTGATTTTTTTTTAGAATTTCAATTTCTCTGCGTTAGTGTATTTTTTCGGAAGGTTTGCATAAAAAATTATGGATCGATTTGGATATTTGTAAGATATGAAATTTATTCAAAAGACATCTCGTTTATTATTACTAATTTTTTATCATTGATTTTTATAATTAATTTGTGGGGTTTATTAATTACTAATTTATGAAGTCGCATCAATCAGGTCTCCTTATTATAGTCATCTAATTTTTATAATGTTATTTAATTATATATTTCTTTGATCATATAAACAGGAGTATCTAGCTCTTATTTCTGTGATCAATTCATATATCAAAAATTAGATAATCTATGTAAAAAGTCTATAGTTACTGCGCGGAAATTTGTAGGTAATTCCTGATTTAATTATTCAATTAATGTTTTCTATTTTATTATTAGGTATAGAATACAGTACATTGTCTGAAATAGGAGGATTTTCAAGTAATTTGAGAATTCGTTTGAGAGGATGCTTGTTTACTTGAAGTTGAATTTGTTGTAAAAGTTTCTGAATCTGAAGTTAGTACATTCGAGATAGAATATCAGCAGCAATATTTTCTTTTCCTCTTTTATATTCTATTTCATAATTATATTCTTTCAATTTGAGTCTTCATCTCATCAATCTAGAAAAGAAATCTTTTACATTATGTAGCCATTTAAGGGTTTAATGATCTGTTTGTATAAGAAATTTTCTGCTTAATTGATACTATCTGTGACTTCATTATCTATACAATCGTCAATAACTCCTTTTCTGTAGAGTTATAATTTTTCCGCATTCAGTGCATTGAATACATTGAGTGTTCGGGATACGTAAGAACATGAATGTCCTACAGATGCCTGAGATAGCATTATTCTTAATATTATCCTTTTCATTGCTGACATCGATAATTAGGATAAATATCTTTGTGAAGTCGGAATATTGTAATATGAGTACAATATTGTTACAAAAGTGTTTTTTTAATGTGTCAAGTGTTAATTATTCTTTGTCGGTCCAATGGAAAAGTATATCTTTTTTTATAATTATAATTTTTTAATATTATAAGATCCATTAAGATTTGGCGATTTTTAAAAAATTCTATATAAATTTGCGATAATATCGAGTCCAAGGTATGATTTCACGTTTGTCGCGGTTCACGGTTTGAATTCTTTTACTATTTGAATCTTTTTAGGATTTGATTTTACTTCTTTAGTTACAACATAGACTAAATATTCTCTTCGTGTTTAAGAAATTCGCATTTGTCCGATTGAATTTTAAATTTTAGATCTTTTAGTATTTGTAATACGATTGCGAGGTTTTGGTTATGCTTCTGGATAGTATTGTCAAAAATAATAATCCAAATATCCAAATATGTGAAATAATGTCGTTCTATCAATTCGCGAAATACAGTGTCCATCATTTTTTGAAAAGCGAATGCGTTTTTGAGCCCAAAGAACATATGATTATAATGAAAATGTTCTTGTGATGTGGAAAAGACAGTGTATTTTTTTAAATCGGGATACATGGAAATTTGATGAAATCCGGAGATTTAATGCACTGAAAAATTTTGCATTGTCAAAATGATCGAGGATTTCAGAGTTAGATAAAGGATCCTGCTCAGTTTGCTCCTTTAGTTTACGGAAATTTATTACTATCCGCCATTTACGTTTTCCTGAAACAGTTTTTTGAATACAATCCATAATCTTTTACATTTCAAATTATTTTTCAATTTTGGTGCTAACAACTCCTTACTATTAAGTATTTTATTTGAAATTTACTTCAAAGGACACTTCCTTAACTGCTACTTATTTTAAACAATTTTGTTTAAACTAAAATTAATTATATTAAATATAACTCTCAAATTTTGTTATAATTTATATTTGTGGAATTTATATTTGTTTTTAATTTAAAAATAAAACAATTTAAATAAATAAAGAAAGAAATACATATAAAAATTTGTTTTATTTACATTTTTTTTAGATTTTGTAATTTTCAAAGGTATGATATCTTTTGAAACAATTTTTAAGATGCAAATTTGATTTTCTTTCTCATATTTCACAAAAAAAATTGATTTTTTTTTTCCAGATATTTTTTGGTTTGAACAAACTGTACAAATTTTTGTGTTTTCTTTATAGATATAATAAAATAAAGCTATCTAAACGATCGTTTTCGTCACTTGTTCCAGATCTCAATTTCATGTTTAGAACTCTAGAATCACCAATAAGTCCCAACAAAATGCTTTCGAAATCTGAATGCTTTGAATGCTTTCGAAGTCATTGGCTTTCTTCATCCATTTTCAGTTTTTTCTTTATATTTAAAATATAAGCATAAAGAGATTTCAAATCCCTAAAAAAAACATTTTCTCCATCACTTCAATGTTCGATGTAAAAAACAACATGATATCGTATATTGATTTGCTACATCAACACTACCCATATACTTGTTATAATCGATGATCATTTCCGGTTTTATTTCTCTAATATTATTGGAATGTCTTCTAGAGACTTTGGAATGTAGATCTCAATTTTGTACTAAGCAAGTTATTACTCTTTTGTCTTTCCATGTTAGCACTAAATTTTTGCTTTTTTTTATTTGAGATAATCTCTTTTTGTTAGGCATCTCAGTGAGGAAACATTTTTTTGTGTAACTCGGTTGTCAATCAAGGATTTGCATAAAACCTATCACTGAAAATATATGCTTTGATATCAGGTATTTTTTCCAATAAATTTTGATAAAGTTATAATAATAACACAATTTTGCTAGTGAATTGAAGTTCTGAATGAATTAGTTCATCAGTATTTTTTTTTTTTATATTTTTTTTGTATTTTTTCCATAATATGGGATGAAGAAATAAATATAACTGCTTTTAGAATCTCAAGAAACATATATACGTAATCTCCATTTCGTTGGCTTTTTCGGGGTGTAAGTAATAAAGAAAATTTTCCTCTTTTTTAAGAAAACAACAGTTGACTTATTAACACATAAGTTTTAATAAGAAACTAAATATAAATATAAATTAATATAAATTTAAATTTGAATTGAATTAATTGTTTCTAAATGAAGAGATCAAATTTGAAAAAATCTTTTCCTTTTCAAAACTTTAGTAAAGAATGGAATTCTTCTATTGAAAACTCGAGACCAATATGGCTATAAATCTGGTAATATTGTATAATTAATGTTTACAGCATTTATTTCATCAATAACTTTTTTCATTCTTTAATTCTTCAATGTAGAAAAGCTTGAAATAATGAATGGATATAGTATACGATAATGAAATGTTTAGTCTAACATTTCTTTGTCCAACAAAAAAATTATAATCATAAATATAATTATATCACACCAGATTAATGGATCTGGTATTAGTTTGCAATTTGATAATTACTAAAATTTATTATTCTCATTACTGATGGAAAGTTTTCTCATTCATTTATTATATTTATAACGGAAATATTTCAGAATCTGAATCGTATATCTTTGCTATATCATCTGTAAAATAATTTGTGTCATCTTCTTTCTCGATTTCATTGAACTCACGATTTACTTCTTGCATACAATCATCAATATTATCACTATCCAAAATTTTTATTTAGTTTGCAACTCATTTTAAATTTTTAGGAGATTTCAGATATTTCAAGTCTTTCAGATAATATCAATTTATATTTACAGTAATTTGCATTATGATATGTTTTTAGTTATGCCAAAATACAGTCTGACCATCTAAATTTCGAGAAAAAAGCTGTTGATCCGACAACAAACTATCACATTTACAAATATGTTGTACAAACACTTCTATATCCACTCGACGCAATATCGAATTACATATATATAATTTGATGTACAGGTCAATCAATACAGATCGGACGTTTCAGTAAATAAAAAATGTCGAATGTGATTTGAAGAAGCTCTTGTAATAAAAACTGATATCGAATCATATTCGACAAAGAAATGCAAAGGATTAAAGGAGGAATCAGAATTCTTCTATTATTTTTTTGTTTAACATTTCATTAATTTGAGTTTCAATTTCCTTTTTATGACACTTTGGAAGTTTATATGATTTGATATTAATGGATTTAAAATTTCTAAGTATTATTTCATGCTGAATAATACAGAACAAGCTATCAAGATTGAATATGGAGTGATAGGAGATTAAAATTCTTTCAATAGTTTCGCGATATTCATCTATATGTTTACGAATTTTGGAAGCAAATTTAGGAAAGTCAAAATTATTTTGATCGTTTTCAATAGAATTATTTATATTTTTGATTCATCAGTGTTTATGAAGCATATTGTCATCTATTGTCTATTGTTCAGATATCTGGTTTATATACCGGTCCCGAATTATTGGATTGTCGGAAAGTAATTTTCTTTTCTTTTTTCATAATAATGAAACATATTTTTTTAATAGCATATATGTATTTTATTTAATTATATATTGATCATTATGGTCTTTAAGTAGTAGCATGATTCCACGCTCGTAGAACTTCTGATCTTTGTTTGTAAAAAACTAATTCAAGAGGTTTTTAACATCTTTATCTAAAATAAACGTTTTGGCACCTAAAGAATTTTGTAAAGATCGAAACAAATAATAATTCGAGGGTGCCAAATCTGATGAATATAGTGGGTGCGATAACATCTTCCTCCACTTCTGACGAGTCATTAAATTCGTGTAAATTCTAGCGTGATGAAACACTATACTTTTTCTTGTTAATTAATTTTTCTTTGTTAATTAATTCAGGTCTCTTTTATTTGATGGAATCATTAAATTCTATCATCAAATTTGATGATTTTGTTTAATTTATCTAATTGATTGCATGATTTCGAATTAATTGTATAATTGTCAAATAGAAGTTCAAAAAAAAAATGTTATAGAATTTAAAGTTCACTGAAATTTTATATGTGGTTTTATTTTTGAATATTATCAACAACATCACTATTTCATAGTTGGTACCTATTTGTTTTTCTTTAATATTAACATATTTCAAATGTTTTGTAAATAGATACGCGCAATCACGCATAATTAAATATATTCATACAGCTAAACCCGTACATTTTTATTTATTGTTTTCACTACTCAGTCAACAGTTATGGGTCCAGATTACAAAAGAAACAATAAATAATTAGGTAAAGTACAGTTAAATTGAAAAAGCACGTGGGTTAATTATCCGGCCTTGAGCAAACATGAAATATAATTCTAACCGTGATGGAATATGAAATTGTTCGTATTAATAAGTTGAAAGGATTGGAAAATTGGGTTCATGGAAATTTCAAGTGCGCGTTACTTTGAAATCCTGCATGTGTATGGGAAATAATTACAGATGAATCAATTCTTTCTGTACCAGAAAATGATGCGGCAAATCGTTTTATCAGGTGCTGCCTGGATAAAATTCGATAGTACAGCTCAATGCATAATTGCTATATCAGTGGATGAAAAACCACTTTTGCATATTATCAACTGTGAATCGGCTAAGGATATATGAAAAAAGCTGGAATCTATTTACAAATAAAAATCTGATACTAGTATATACATACTATTGCAGCAATGGTACAGTTACCAGAAGGAATCGGACGATGATATTACTATTCACATCGTAAAACTCGAGAATCTTGCACATCGGCTGCAAACTCTGGGTGAGAAAATTTCAAATCAAATGGTTATTACTAAAATACTTATGACATTATTCCTCCGTCATTCAAATATTTTATTAGTGCGTAGGAATCAACTCAACCCAACAAAAGAACTCTTACAAATCTTATTTCAAGGCTCACCATTGAGGAAAGAAGGACAGAAACCGAAAAAAGAACAGAAACATTGCTTTTATTGCTAATAAGTATCAATATAAGAAAAATTTCAAAAAAGGCAACGTTGGATCAGGCAATGTCATTATTGCCACAAACCAGAGCATTGAATCAAGAAATGCAGAAACCGAAAAGCAGCAATATCAAAAAATATGCAGGAAAGAAAGCAGAGGCAGTCATTGAAGCATGTCTGCAGAATATAATTTAGAAACATTCAGTGATGCATGGCACATGAATTCGGATGCGATTGAGCACATATCAAATCGTCGCGAATGATTCTTGTTATGTAAAAAATTTGACACAGTAGAGAATATTAAGATAAGTGATGGAAAATATATTTAAGCAATTAGATCAGGAGATATCAATATTCTTGCTTTCAATGGAAAAGAGTAGGTGCGAAAGTATCTCAGTAATGTTTTTCATGTACCAGAACTGAGTTTCAATCTTTTTTCGCGCGTTTTTTAGCTCTTGACAAAGAACTACGACAATATTTCGATAACAAAATATACACATTTGAAGAATGGAAATATTGTTACAATGGGAGAAAGAAAAGGTAAGTTATTTGTAATGAAATTTAAAGTCGTTACAGACGAGCATCAGGCAAATATAGCAGTGCGCAATTCTTTTTTCAATTCTGGCACAAACGAATGGCTCATCAGAATGTGGATCAGGTGAAAAAATTCTAAGATCCGAGAACATCATTTTTAAGGAAGTTTTGCTGCGAAGATTGCATTTTAAGGCAACTATATTTATATAAAATGCACAGACTATCATTTCCAAAAAGTGATACAAAATCTGAACGCATTGGAAAACTCATCCATGCAGATCTTTCAGGTCGAATGCAAGAAAATTCTCTTGGAGGAGCTCGATTTATCTTAATGATGAAAGATGACTACAGTCACTAAAGAAGCTTATATTTTATCAAAAATAAATCAGAGATATTACGATATCTAGAGGATTTCTTTAAGAAGACTGATAAACATTTAAAAAAAGGAATCAAAATCTTCAGATCGGATAACGGCCTTGAGTTTACCAATAAAAAAATTGAACTAATACGATATGACATCAGAAAACGATGACCATTTACCATTTACTCCGGAATGGTTATGCCGAACGGGAAAACAGAACTGTAGTTGACTTAGCAAGAATGTCATTACATACAGGGAAACTGCATCAAAATCAAAATGTGGGCTGAAGCAGTTAATTACACTGTTTACACTTTAAATAGAATCGGAACCAGTGGGAAGAAAGGAATAACACATTGAACTGCGGCTCAAGAAGAGACCGAACATTTCAAGGCTCAGAACCTTCGGAGAAAAAGTATATTTTCATATCTCTAAAGAGAAGAGACGAAAATGGGACATTAAAGCCGAAAAAGATGTTTTCGTTGAATATGATGAAAACACAAAAGGATTCTGAATTTGGCTTCTTGAAATAGGACAAATTAAAATACATAGGGATGTAAGATTCACAGATCAGCACTATGAAATTAATTCAAATGAATGAAGAATGAGATTCAGAATCAAAAACCATAATTTTTGAACATCAGAAAGACAACACAATCAAAATAAATGTTGAATCGAAAACCGTTATTCAGTCGGAAAACAACGAGCAAATAAATTCAGATGAAGAATCAAACGATCAAGAAAACAAAAATCAATACAAACAAGATCGACATTTGAGAGACAGAAATAAAATATGCCGATCACATAGGCTCACGTACAGAAATATTATAATCACAGAACACTATGAACCGGAAAGCTATGATGATGCAATGGAATGCAATCAAATGGAAAGAAGCCATGGATGACGAAATTGATTCTTTAAGAAAAACTCAAACATGAACATTAGTAAATCCGCCATCAGATCATTAAGTCATAGATAATCTATCATAGATGGACTTACAATTGAAAATAAATAGCGATGGAAGCAACGATTCAAGGCGAGACTCGTTATTAAAAGTTTCAAATAAACTGCTGGAATTGACTATCATGAAACGTTTAGTTCTGTAGTTAAATTCGATTCAATAAGAACTATCCTAACTATCACAGCTTCGAATAAAATATATTTACAGCAATTTGACGTCAAGACGGCTTTTCTTCACGGAGAACTCGACGAGGTCATCTACATGCAGCAACCGAAGAGATACAAGGATGGAACCGACCGTGTTTGCAAGTTGAATCGTAGTTTATATGATCTAAAGCAGGTATCAAGATGCTGAAATTATCGTTTTATAGCGGAACTGAAGAAACATGATCTCACATCCACCAGCGCAGATTATTGCGTATTTATAAATGGAAACGATCAGGACCGACTGATTTTAGCGATCCATATCGATGATGGATTAATTAGTGCGACCAGTTATCTATAAAAAAATTGTTAGCTGAACTCCGCAAAGAATTTGAAATAATATCTAATGAGATAAATACATATCTAGGATTACAGATTAAGCGACTGGTAGATAATTTCATATTTTTGCATCAGGAGGCTTACATCAAGAAAATTTTGCAACGATTTCGGATGGAAAATGCTAACGCAATAGCAATCCCAGCAGACCAAAATCAACTATGCATGGAGTGAGTACAAGCAAAAATCAGAGTTCCCATATCGATAAGAATAGGAAGTTTAATGTACTTGTCAGTGAGCACTAGACCAGACATTATATTTGCAGTAAAGAAAACCAATATTTGGAAAAACTCAACAAAATTCACTGGAATGCAGTAAAAAGAATTTTCAAATATCTAAAGGGAACAACAAAATATAATATTCATTTTTCAACCAAACAGAATAATCACATTAAAGCATTCAGTAATGCAGATTACGGTAGAGACATTGAAATCAGGAAGTCTATTACTGATTTTTTATTAAAATTAGGCGATTAGCTTAAGAGCTTGTCAACACGACAACGAACAGTAATTTTATCGACTGAAGCCGAATACATAGCAGCTAGTCAAACTATGAAAGAGATCATATGGATGAAAAGTCTGATTAATGATTTAACTATGTTCAAGAACTTACAACGATTCTTTATGTGGATAACTTGAGCGCAATCAAAAATCCAGAATTTCATCGAAGTAAGCACATTGAGTAAGTACGCTATCACTTTATACGAGACAAATTCAATGAGAAGGAGTTTTTTCTGCAACATATATAGCATATATAGCATCGGAGGATCAGCAGATAGATATTAACAAAAGCCCTGAGAAGAATAGTATTTGAAATACAAAGAAATCGACTGAATATCAAGAGTATCGAAGACATAATAGGCACATAGAATTATGACAATTAAACATAATAAACATACACTAAACAAAGTTTCAATTCACTTTTAGTGAGAATATTATAAAATTTAAAGTTCACTGAAATTTTATATTGTGGTTTTATTATTGAATGTTGTCAGCACATCACATTTCATAGTTGGTACTTATTTGTTTTTCTTCGATACACATATACTTCAAATGTTTTGTAAACAGATACACGCATCATGCATAATTAAATATATTCATTTAGTTAAACCCATACATATTTATTTATTGTTTTCACTGCCCAGTCAACAAAAAAAAAAACTCTCTTGAAATCCTATCAAACAGAGAGCATCATTTTTTTTTATTGGTAAATGTTGGCTTTCGAAGTGTTTTGCGCTGGCTCATCTCTATTGCTCCATGATCGTTTTTGTTTAACATTATCGTAAACGATTTGAGAACATATAAAACCCAAATATCAAATTTCAAAACAAAATCAAATTTATTTTATGTGATTATGAACAGTCGAATTCGATTCAATCTTAATTTCTCGAGTTATTATTCGTCGATTTGTTTCAATCAGTGCCTTTATTTTGTCTTCATCAGCTTCAACTGGTCTTCCAGAACATGGCACATTTTTAATGTCGAAATTTTGAAAAAAAAACCAGTAGTTTAACACTGGCATACTGTTAATTTTTTCATTTTTTTCATAGACTTCACATAACTTTTTTTTTGCCTGAACATTTTTATCTTTTCGGTAATAAAAAAGTAAAATATGCCGAAAATGTTTCTTTTGATTTTGCATCTTTGTTATTACACATGAAAAACACAACCGCATAGAAGCAAACGAATTTTTTTTATAAATATACTATGAAATGCCAACTCTCAAAATATATAATAACAACACGGTTTAAAATGAAATTGGCTGGATAAATATTCAACTAGCGACATTTGTATGAAAAAACGATATTATTTTCCGAACAATTCAATAATTTTCTTTGCGTCTTGGAAGAGAATTTTTAATTTAGTTTGTGAAAGCATTGTTAGAGATATTATATTGGTAATTTGAAAGGAAAAAATCCTATGATTCCATTTTCAATTAATGAGAAATCATCAGAACGACATGGAATAGATTTGGTTTTTGTTGGCAAAAAATAGTAATATAGAGATCAGTAGTGTATCTATTATGACCCGTAAAAAATTCTTTCTTTCTTTTCTTTATTTGATATTGGTAACTTTCGAAAATTTTATAATGTTGATGGTTGCTTCAGTATCAAATAATATTCGTCTGAATCCTGATATTCCTGGTAATTGATAACATATATTATATTGGAATTGATAACAATTCGTTTTCACTAATACAGATTTTTGATAATTTTTTGATTTTTGATAATTCGTTTGCCAATCTTTCGATAGATTTTCAATGTTGTTCATCCGAACTCTCGATTGAAATTTTCCGGTCTGGGCATTGTGAAAATTTTGGATATGATATGCATTGACTATGTATTCTATTTTGTCATTTTTATTTCTAAGTTTGGAGGGGAGTTCCGTGACGAAGTGGATCTTTGTTACCAGCTGCCTTATATTCTCAGTATAGATCTGTTATTGATAATTGCTCGTGATTCAGTACGTTTAAATGTTATCTGAATTCGGTTTGTATTATTTAAGAATAGTTATATCCCTGTTGCCATTGATTGTGTTTCAGTTAGGGTTCTCGGTTTACTAAGTATTACTAATGCTTCAAAATCTTTTTTCAAATTCATTAGATAAATTCTGATTGCTTCGTCTTCCTCCTCTTCAATTGCAATTTTTCTATTGATAGGTTGCTGATATTTATTGTGAACAACATATATAAATTCATTTAAATATTGTTTGAAACGTACATTAAATCGGTTTCAGTGAATCTTTGTTTGATGGACCATAGTTTATTTCTATAGCTATCGATTGTAGTTGGAATTGAGATATTGCGTTAGGACATGATAGAATTCCAGCAAACTCTATCCTCGTATATCTGATACTTCGTTTTGCATTGTTTGTTATTTTTTCAATTATTATAAGTTTTAATAATAGTTCTTTTTCACTACACAAACTAGTAAATAAATTCCATTAATTTTATGAAATTCTTTACATCTTCTACATCATTTGTCTCGTAAGATTTCGACAATGCGAATGGCCTCATTTGCATTAATTTATGAATTGTTTCTCATTGATCTTTTTATTTGTCGTGCTGTGCGTTTTTTCTTTTTTTTGAGTCACTACATTCGATATTTCCGTTTAAAGTTTATTCATTTATTCCTAATATAATGGATTTTTCTGTTAAAAAGATAACTCTCAATTGTTCTGCTTCTTTTATTTCGTTAGCTCTTTTATCATTTTCTTCTTTTAAGATAAGTAATCTTTTGTTTATCTCCGTTATCATTTCTGATTTTCGTCTAAATTCTGAAACTTATTCAGAATTAACTTTAAGATATATCATGGCCGGTTCCACCAGCCATTATAATTGAGTCATGTCGTCCTCCAAGTCAAAGATGTTAATAGAAGAATGATACTTGGAGAATTTCGGTATAAATCAAATGCTAGTTTTCGCAGTCGCAACAAATCTGTAAAGTTTTCTTCTAGTAGTTGGTTACGATAAGCTGATCTTGGCAGAAGCGCCAAAATGTCATGGAATAGTGATAGATTTGATAAATAAAAAATGAATTACGCAACATATTTAGTAATATGACTGTATATCAGTTATATTAGATTGGCAACACTTTGTGGAACAAGATTGATTACAAAATCTTTTAATATAGCTAAATTATATTACAGTTACAGTTATTTACAACTATAGTTTTTGATACCTGAAAAAAATAATATTAATATTATTCTTTTTTATTATATCTTCTTTTTCATAATGTTAATGTAATGTAATTTTTTTGTATTATTTATAAAATAATAAATAAAATAATTTTTAACAAAATATTTAAAAAAACATGTAAATATAAAAAGTTAATAATGTTACATATATTTATAGTTAAATAAATTGATCTTTTTAATTAGAAATAGAAATAAAATAAAATTTTGTATATCTTGCTCGAAAAATGTCTCTTCTATACCACTTCTTTTCCATATATTTAAAAATAGATATATATATATATATATCTCTATCTATATAAAAATAGCTATTGTGAATAAATATATATATATATATATATATATTTATTCACAATAGCTATTTTTATATTCATGATAAGTTTTCTTCAATTCAATGTTTTTTAACATTAATTATCAGAATTAATTTATAACATTAATTTATAACAACACGTTAGAAAATATTCCGAGTGCAAAGCGAAAGAATTGATAACAATCGCGATAATGCGATATTATTTATTATTGTTTATTAATCAATTAATTAAAGCATTTCACTCAATTTGTATCTTACTTTATTTAGTGTAAAATTAACAATAACATTTAATATAATCACAGATTTCCTAAACATTTTTTGATTTAGCCAATTAATTTTCTCGTCAAATATTTTAATAAATATTGAAATATATTGTAAAGAATATCATTTTAAACAATTTTATATACCTGGTGATTAGTTTTTTCAAATTATTAAAAAAAAAATATTTAATATTATTACATTGAATTCTATATATATTTCTATATGTATTTATGTTCATAATAACATATTTGGTATAACATATAACATATTTCGTATAATAATTAAATGTATGTATATTATTGAAAAATTTTTAATATTTTGTTAAATTTAATAAATATCTAATGTTAAAATTTTATATTTGGAGATGATTTCTTTTAAATTTAAAATGAAATTTAAAATAATTTCATCTTTGTGTTTTTCGGAAGAATATCTAAATATTCAATTGCATTTTTCAATTAAAATGTATTAAAAATATTATTTTCACATTATTTTATATTAAATTTTGTTTTATATCATTTTTATTTACCTTTAACTATCTAAAAATATAGCTTATTTTAGTTATACATATCTTTTATACATATATATAAAATATAAATAATAAAATAAAAATATAATATTTTATGTAATCTATATATTTAATAGGGTATTAATGTTGAGAGATACTTTTAGAGATTCAATTTTAAAGAAATCAAAAAAACAAAAGTTAGTACATAAAAAATTAAAATTCTTATTGTTTCTTCGTTATTGTTCTGCTCTATATTCATTTTTATCTAACGCAAATTTCAATTGTTTACAATTTAATAAATAAATCTTAAGATAATTTTTATATATCAGTTTTTGTGTTTATTTTGATCTGTTTAAATCGTTGAATTTTGATTTTGAATTTTTTTTTTAAATATTGATTAATCTTCCAAAGATGTTTCATATATATACAGATATGAATAAATATTAAAAATATGACAAAGTAAACTGAAGATTTTTAAAATAGTTTCACACAATATTTTTAAAAACCTTTATAAAAACTTTTTGGTTTTAACGAGTTCTTAACAAAAAATACTAACCAATTAAAGCGCAAACTTGTCAATTCAAAAATATTTAGATATTAACTTATGTTTAACTTTAACAATCTATCTTTATTAATTATAGAATAAATGAATTCAAAATTATTTTTTTCGATAGAATATTTATTGTATTTTATAAATATATGCAACTTAACTATATGTAATTAATTAAATCTTTGTATTCTTTTTATAAAAGTATTAGGAATTACATCGAAAATGGATTAATTTTCTAATTTTCTAATTAAAAATTATAAATTTTGTTTCAAATAAACTTCTCCAGAGTCTATATTTATTTGATTTATTTTTTTATTTATCATTTTTTTTTCAAATTTTTAGAATTCATAGTATATCATGATTACAAGATTTAAGAATTTCAAAATTACAATTCAAAGTCAGAATTCAAACTTAAAATTTAAACAGAAATATTATACTTATTATTAAAATGTAACAATGCAAACAAAATTTAAAAAAAATTAAATTCAATTCTTCTATTTATTATTTTGTTGGATTATAAATGATCAACACTGATGATCATTTGCCGATACATTATTTTCTTCTATATTATTTTTCGGTAATGTTTTATTTGCAATCAATTTATGTACAAATTTTTCAAGAATAGTTCATCTATCAATGTTAAGAAAGATTAGTAGCATATTTCAAAGATTAAATTAAATTTTCAAATAAATTTAATTTAATTAATTAATGAATTATTCTTTAATTTAACATAAGCTGTAACTTATCGTTATTTTTTTATTCCAAATATATATTATTTATCGTTCATTTTATTATTATTAGGAATTTTTTATATTTTATATTGATTTTCTTATCACAATTTTATATTATTTATTTTGAATAATGAATAAATTCAATTCGTTCTATACGAATAGCAATTAATTAGTGAAGAAAATATATTGTTATGGCTTGACAAATCTACCTGATTGGTTAATTTTTATATAATAATTCGTTAACAAAACCGAAACGAAAGTTTTTGTAAAAGAAAATATTGCTTGAAATTATTTTAGAAATCTCCACTTCACCAATCAGAATTCATTTTTATATTTATTTTTAGATATTTTTATATATTATTAAATTAAATTATTTTTTTTTATTAAATTATTCTTGAGTTTTATAACCTATTTAAGAAAGATATCTTTTCTTGCATAGAAATATTTTTCCATCAATGTCCAAAACCAATTTCTATTATTTAAACGAAAGGTTTATGATGATGTTGCTAAAGGATAATGCCATTTTTAAAAAACTTAATTTAAGATTACAATAATATAACTTTGAATGATATGTTTCAGGCATGATATGTTTCAATCATCAACTGCATCCTCAATTATAATCAACATCATTCTACTTTTAATTAGATTTAGTTAATATGCACAAATCATATACCCTAAATATCCTGTCTTTGTGCGACTGTTGTCTCAAGTTTAGTTTAAAAAATTTTCATTAAATTAGATTCATTCTTAGAAATTATTATCTATGACCGTCCCAAATTAATCTATTCCAAATTATCTATAGAATTTTTGTGGATAGTTTTTATAATTTATTTTATGACTTATTTATAATAATAATCTGAATCTAGAATTTGTATTCTCAACCTTTGACTATGAAAGATATCATATTAGAACTATTTGTAGAGTTTATATTGTGATCATATTCTGATTATTTGAATATGATCTAGTTCTAGTATTTTGATTATCAGATAAGATTAGTATATAATGTTAAAGTTCAACAAAGTATAATTTTGAATATTATATAAAAAAGGATACCTCAACTAAATAAATTTGCTTGAAGAAGTTTTGATTAGATACAACTAATGTATGGTATTAAAGTCTAATAAAGTTAAATTTTGCACAAAAAAGGATGCCTAATTAAATATTATCACTCGAAGAAATTAAATCTTATAAAATTATACAATTATTTATAATGTGAGCCTTGAATAAACTTAAATTTAATTGTGGCTGATTAATGATTGAATTTCGTGATTTCTAACTATAATTTGATCTGAACTGAATGAAATTAGATTGATTTCCGCATTTTTTGATCGAATTTTGATTTTCTAATTTCTACAGCGATTAATTACAATCTGATTTATTTCTGCAATGAATAATAAAATAATATCTGATTTTTTGAAAAATATATGAATCTTGATTTTTCTTCCAGTAATTTTCGATGAAAATGTAAAGAGGATATGAAAAACTAATGAAGGAATGGTTTCTAAGATAAATTTTCGTGAAATCTTATCGCAATGTCTGAAGATTCTTGCATTTCTCTGGTAATTAATCGCAAAACATTTGGCATGTAAATGTGACTTATGAAATAGTTATCACATATATTATATAGTTTTTTTTTGAACTGCTTTTAAAAGTTTTTTTGAACTGCTTTTAAAAGTCTGAAATAATATGAAGAAATTATACTCACTTATAAATTATTGCTAAAAATCTAAATTGCTGGAAACTTAAACTGTTGAGAATACTGAAAAATAAAATTCAAGTTATTTTTATTTCACTTCATAAATCAGTTTAGTTTTTATCCTTAATATATAATATTGTGGAGATCTTGATCGTATTCTAACCATCCGATACATTGTGAATTAATTATTGTGAAAGATAGCAATCTTTTATGATCAGCGTATTGCATCATTTTCAAATGTAATTCATTTTTTGTTAAAAGTGCAAAAACCATTTTTCCAATACATATAATTTTGGCACCTATACTACGTTTTATTTCTGCGATCGCAATCGTTCTGTATAAAAAAAAAAAATTTAACAGAAATTAACAAATCCGAAAATATATTTTTATTCTTAATATTTTTCATTACATTTTATATACAAGTCAATATATATATAATTAAAAAATAAAATATATTATTCTTTTATTTATCTTGATCTCTTTTATTTATCTAGATATAGAAAACAGAATATATTATAGAATATAATATATATAGAATATAATATATATATAGAATATAATATAATATTATGAATATAATAAATTCATTTATTTTTAATTTATTTTGAGATAAAAAATTATTTACTTGATTTATATTCAAAATTATTTAATAGAATATTAAAATAAATACATTACATAAAATATATATATATATATTTTAAAATAATTATTATAATTGATCAAAAATAATTTATTTTTCTTAAAAATTCGAAATGAAATAAATTCTATATATATTATAATAAATATTATAAAAATATATCATTAATATATCATAATATTATAAAACTATATATTACATTTTTTTTATAATTAACATAATACAATTATATCATATATAATAGTATTTTATTAATTATATATTGTGTATATACCAATTTTTTTATAAATATATTATTTTTTATTTATATTTATATCACATAAAAGTTATTAGATATTTACATTAAATATTTAATTATCTCATATACTTCAAATCTATTAATTAAATTTTTCGCTATTACATGTGCATTTTTATAATTTGCAAATATTAAGTATATATTTTAATGTATTTCTTAAGATATGTAAATTTTTTTTAAAAATTAAAAATTAATTTATTAAAAAATATAATTACTCAAAATTATTATTAAATTAAATTTATGAAAAAAAATTGTTTACTATAGATTTTGTTATTTTTATTATTTTTACGTTTCTTTTTATTTGTTTTGTAAAAATTAATCCATTATTTCTAATAATCAAATATTCTTTTAGGATGATATATTAATATTATAATATTATTATAATTAAAAGAATAAACTTATCAATATGATATTTTCGTGGATTTTGATTTTTATGAAAATTTGAACCAAGATTTTAAACAATTTCTTTTCAGTTAATCATAATTTTTTAATATTTGTAATAATACTATTATATATTATATTGAGCATTTTTGAAAATATTAACTATTATATAAGAATTTGGATAAATATTATCCATTAAGAATATAATATTTATCATTAAGAATTTGGACATTTTTCGAATCTAAAATGTAAGAATATATAAGTTACCTGATTTTTTAACTGAAAACAAACAACAGTTGATGTATTTTGTAATATATTTTTAAAAATAATTAAAAATTAGTTTTATAGTTTTAACGATAATTAATTCATCTCGCCTGCAAAAACATCTCTTTCGCATTTATCCTATGATAAGCAATCGCATGTTACCATGTAATACGAAATATAATAAATATATTTTTTACAAATATCTCGAAAATTAAACTCAATAATTTTATGTTATATATGTAGTATAAATATGATATTATATGTATTTTTTAAATCTTATCCTTTATATGTTTAAATCATAAAAATTAAAATTATGAGAAATAAGTTAATTGAATACTAATTATATACTTATATTTACTTTTGTGCATGTATGTATATAGAAAGTATTATTAAATTGATAGTACAATTTAAAAGAAAATGAGTTATTTACATAAAAAAATAGATCGGTAGTAATATTTAGTAAAATAATATTTTTTGTACGGAATTTTATTTTTTAATAAATCAATGTTAAAGATTTGCCAACTGCAGATATAATTAACTGTATTTAATGTATTTATATTTTAAAATAATTTTTGTTGCATTTATTATATTTATGAACTTCATTATATTCATAATATTACAACTTATAGCTTATTATTATTTTTGATTAAAATTTTCTCTATTCTGTCAATTAATTGAAAAATTAATCATTTTATATAATCCATGTTTCATAAATGTTTGACTCTTTGAATTATTCATTTATTAATGATTTGGATAACAATTTTTAATAATAATTAACAGTTATAAATTGTTAGCATATATGAAAAATCGAATCAATATATTAATATATATATATATATATATATATTTTAATTTATTTATTTGAAATTCAAATTAAAATATAAATAAATTAATAAATCATAACTGATTAATATGATCTTATTATATTGCTTCCATTGACAATATTTGCTTCTATTACATATTGTCATATCGATAAAACGATAAGGAATTGAAAATTTTACTCAAAATTAATAATAATATATTAATAATAATAAATGTATGTAATATATTGATAAATTTATATAATATATATATGCAACAAAAATTAATCTAAACTAATTTAAACAATATAACTAATTGTAACTATAGTCAATATATTGTTCAATATTGATTTATTCTAAAATAGAGTTTCGTATAAAAAAATATTACATTTTCGATTTCTTTTTTCATCTATAGAAATTCATTTTTTTTTGGATTGTACCAACATTTGGTAACATTTTCTATATAATGAATACATGTATATAATTTCTTTAATCAAATAATCAAGAGTTCGTAAGACTTGATTAAACATATATATAATATTTCAATATTATTCGGACCTTAATTTTAAAATAATTCTATTTTTTTCTATTTTACAATAATAGATTTCATTTAATAAAACTATACACCTTTTTTTTAGATAGTTAATTATTTATTATATAAATATTCATATTTATGGAAAGAATATTTTTATATTATTTAATAAATATATTTTATTTTTTATTGTTTTTATCCAATTATTGTCCAATTGTATTATTTTTTAATTAATTTATTATTATTTAGTCATAATAATAATAAATTAGAAATTTATATCATAGAAAGTCATGTCAGAAAATTATATTTAAAGAAAAAAAAATGGCCGATCAAATGCAATTTAATTCTAAAGAAATGAAAAAAATTTAAAAGAAAAAGGATTTCCAAATAAAATAATCAAAATGATAAATAAAAGTAAGTTTGTCGTTCATTCTTATTTGAAAAGTAAAAAAAATTATGGTAAATTATAAAATAAAAATAAAACTAAAGAGATTCTATCGTTCAAAAATCAATTCTTCAAATAACATGAAATTCGAGTTTTAGTATAAACAAAATATATTAAATAAGTTAATATTTTAATTTTTATAGTTAATTTAAAAAAAATATTTATTATTGAAAGAAAAATATTGAAGAAAATATCACATTTGAACACTAAAATTGAATGATTAAACATCAATTTTAATAAAACTTTGTAAACTTGAAGAATACACAAAAATAATAGAAAGAGAAGAAATGATATAAAAGGAACATTTTTTTTCACATAAGATATAATAAAAATTAAGATTATTATTCTATCTCTAATTGATAACATTAAAAAAAACAATTATCTAGATATTAGTACATGTATATTAATTTTCTTCTATTTACGTATTGTTTTTTTTATTTTTGCCTTTTTCATAAATTGATTATATTAAAAAAGACTTTATGAAAGAAACTTAATAAAAGAAAATAACATTAATATTATTTCTTCGAATATGAAAATCATATTATTTATTAATTAATTATTTATTAATTATAACAATATTATTTATTTATTTCGTTGTTAATATCAATAATGTTAAATATTATGCTATTATTAACATAACACTCTTTTTAAAAAGTTTTTGAGCCAGTCCGGAATGACTTTTTTTTTATTTCTTTGCTATTTTTTTAGATGTATAATATATGCCAATTTTTTAACTTGAATAGCGATTAATCCGTAATAACACATTTTTGCTGAGATTTTTAAATAATTTGAAAAATAAAATTCTTCATCTATGATTTTTACAATCAATATTTTTCAATTTAAATGTAAGGTTAGCTATAAGGATTAAAAGATTTTGCAATCGATCTTATTGAACTTTTTTTTTGTATTATTTTGTTTATCGCTTTTTATATATAGCTATCTGTACTAACAATGATATCAATTTTTTAATGTCACATTTAAACCGAAAAAAAAAATATTTAAAATAAGAATTATGAATAGAATAAGAATTATTTAATATAAAATAGAATCATAGTAAGATTTTGAAAGAAATGTCTTTTTTATAATAATTTGTTGTGTTTTTTTCATAAATTTGGCAAGCAAACTGAAAAATTAGCTAGCAATTAGTATAATATTAAATATTATAATATAATATTAGTATAATATTAGTATAATATTAAATTAGTATAATATTAAAAAGATATATATATATATATATATATATCATATTATTCATATAGATATTATTATTCTTGAAAAATACTTATTCACATTTAGTAAAATTGCCATGTTTGATAAAGATTTATAAAACTGAATATAAATATATATGCATGAATGTTTTTACAAAATAGAGAGATGATCGTCTTTGATAGATTTTCTTTCTTCAAAAAATTTAAATATTCCTTTCATGCTACATATTTCCTCATATTTTTTTTTAATTGCAGTGGCTCAAAATCAACCAACAAAAATGGATTCCCTAAGCTAACTTAGAAATAATTAAAGATAGAAAAAAATCTTTTTAATAAAAATTAAATATTTTTTAACGTATCTAAGAAAATGTAAAAATTAAATAAAAAATAAAAAAAAAGAAAATTGTATCGGCAATGTTTATTTAAAGAAAAAATATAACATTCTTTTATATAATACATTATATTATTTATTATGAAAAATAAGAATATAAATATATTTTTTATAAGAAATGTATTTTTAAATATATATTTTTTATAAGAAATGTATTTTTAAATATATAATTCTAAGAAAAAAGATTAAATATATAAAAATAATATCTAAAAACAAAATGAACATAATAAAATGAAAATATATAAAATACTATAGCTTCAAATTAATAAAAATATTATGAATTTGTAAAAATAATAAAACTTATTAGTTATAATATATTCAAATGGTGATCGATGATCAAATCTATTATTATCAAATTATTTGTCAGTCACTTATATTGTTGATTAGCTACGTCATTATCAATAAAAAAATAAAATATTTGCTAATGCTAATTTGTAAAAATAATAAAACTTATTAGTTATAATATATTTAAATGGTAATTGATGATCAAATCTATTATTATCAAATTATTTGTCAGTCACTTATATTGTTGATCGTTAACTACGTCATTATTAGTAAAAAAAATAAAATATTTGCTAATGCAATTAATGTTAAGAGAAAATTATATACATATATTATTTTTTATAATAAATAATATAATCTATAATGTTATATACACAACCATTACAATTTTTCAAATAAATATGACCAACTTAATTTTTTCTAAAAAAATATTAAAAATTTTTTATTAACTTTTATATTTTCTTTCACATATTAGAAAGCATTTAATTTTTGTATTTTCAATTATTTCTGAATTATTTTTTAAAAAATTTAACTTTAAAAATTGGTTTTATCACTTAAATTTGGATTATTGTATCTAAAATATTGTATCTATATAAAATATATAAATATATAAATATATAAACATATATACATAATATATATATATCAATTATAATATCAATTTATAATATATATATATATATATTATAGATTGTACATGTAATGAACAAATTATATTTATTCATAATTAAATTATATATATCTTAATTATATATACTTCAATATTAAAAATAATATTTGATAAAATAAAAAAATTAAAAATATTAAATTTTTTTTTCATTAATAAAACAATATTTGATTAATTTATAAATAAGAATTAATTTTGAATATGTAAATATTAAAATAAATTATTATTTTTGTTCATTAGTATCGATATTTACTTTATTTTTTACTTTTTATATAGTAATTAATTTTATATAGTAATTATATAGTAATATAATTTTATATAGTATATATATATATATAATTTTATATATATATAGTAATATATAGTAATATTATGTTTGAATTATTAAGATGTCCTATAAGTTTCCTTCACCACACTAGAAATAATTTTAACTGGCTATTTTTATATAAACATACAGGCTTATTTATTAGCCCTTTATGGCATCAGTTTCAGTCGTTCCAGAGTTCTTTCAAAATATGTTTTAGTGACACAATTTTTTTTAAAACTTTTTTCTATATCGTTCAATATGGATAGGCAAAGGAAGCATTTGCGGCATGTTATGCTTTATTGCTTTAAAAAAACTAATAGTGCAAATGATATTGCAGACGAGATTTGTACTGTTTATTAGTACTATAACTATTATGACCATTCCCAATTGGTTTAAGAGATTTAGAACTAGCAATTTTGACTTGAAAGATGAAGGCCACAGCAGCCGCCCAGCAGACGGATATGGACTTATCAAGATCATGATTACTGAAACTCTGCGATATAGTATCTACGCAAGATAGTAGATACCACTAACATTTCCAGGATAACATAGGTATATAATCATCTGATCAAGGTATATATATCAATTGATATGAAGTGTGGATTCCATAGCTATTATCGGAGACCGGTCTTATGAACTATGTTTCTACGTGCGCTTTGCTTTTTCAGCGACATGAAAGAGATCCTTTTTTAAAGAGACTTATCATTGGAGACGAGACTTAGATTTTGTATCAAGTGCATCGCACTTGATCTAAGAAGAATAGACTTTCAAAGAAGATGGAACTTTACTCGAAGAAAATTCTTTTGTCCATTTGGTAAGATTAGAAAGATATAATCTACTATGAGCTCCTTTCTTAAGATAAAATCATTAATTCTATAAATTATTGCAATCAACTTGATAAATTAAAAGTTATTATAGGCAAAAAACGACCAGAATTGGTAAACCGACATCATTTTTCATCATGATAATGCAAAATCGCATATTGCATTGACTGTAAGAGCTGTTACAGTTTGATTGGTTTTACCGCATCCTTCATAGTACCCAGATCTTAGTTTATCCGATTATTACTTGTTCCTATCATTAAAAAAATTCTCTTTATGATAAACAATTCCAATCCGTAATCGAAATAAAAACTCACCTCGAGAAATATTTTACAAGTAAGCTCCAATAATTTTGAAAAGAAGAAATAATGAGGTTTCCTAAAAGATGGAAGAAGGTGAGCAGAGCAGAACATGTATAAATTAATCTTAAATAACAAATATAAAATATAACATTGTGTATTCATTTCATATCAAAAAAAAAGATACTTATGAGACATTTTAATATATTATAGAATTATTATACAAATTTATCAATAAAAATTAATTTTATAAATTTTTTTTATTTATTTATAAAGAATCATTATTGTACATATAATAAATTGAAGATAATTATTTATATTCAATAAATAAATTTTTTCAATTCAATTTTTTAATTTTAAAAACAAAATCAATCTACAAAATTAAATTAAATATAACCGTGTTAAATATAAACTTATTTAAAAATTAAAATAGAAAATAGAAAATGAAATTATTATATATTTATTTTTTTATTAATAAAAATTTCATTTATAAATTGATGCAATAAACTTCACTAATAAACTTCATTTTAAATTCTATAGTTTATCTTTCAATATATTATATAAATCTTTAATTGTTAAAAGTTTTTTTTATTTCTAAAAGCCAAGATATATATTATTTGAAAATTGTTTGCAAATTTTTTTATATTTTAATATTTTATATAATTTATTTTAATTACAAAACAGATTTAAATAAATAAAAAATTATTTAAAGATTTTAATAAGTATTTATAAATATAGATATAAAGATAATCTTATTTTTTTTTTATATATCATATACATGAACAATATATTTAAATTCATCTCATATAATGAATGTAATGTGATATATAATTATTTGAATGAAATCAATTAATAAATTAATAAATCATATTAATGTAAAATTTTTCTTAAGATTATTCAATAATGAAATATTTATTATTAATGTAATATTATTAAAATATTATAATTAATAATATTTCTTAAACAATTTCGTATCTTTTTCTTTATTTTTTTTTTTTATAATCGAAATTTTAAATTATGATTAATATGATTAATATGATTTAATAATAGACAATTTTTATTACTATATAATATGAATTAATATTATTTATTTTAAAACATTTTATTCTTATAAATCTAATATTATTTTTTTTAATAAGATAAAATTGATTTAATGTAATGAAATAATTATTAGTGAAAAGACTTTTGTATTTCTGATTATAATTAAATAAATAAATATTTTGATATTTTGATTTGGTTCAATTTGAAAGATAATCACACTAAGAACTTATATTATTTTTTTAATTTGACAATTTTTTTTTTAACATATTCTAATAATAAAAAATATATTAAAATGAATCATAACTTGTTTTCAATTTTTGCAATTTTTTTGATTTAATTATAAAATATGTTCTTGTATTTTTACAATAATTATTATAAATAAGTTTTTATATATTTGTTAATGATATATATTGTAAATATACTTACGTTAAATAAAACAAGTATACAAATAAGAATATTTATTTAGAATTAATTTTGTTTTAAATGTAAATATACTTACGTTAAATAAAATAAGTATACAAATAAGAATATTTATTTATCATTAATTTTATTTCAAACATAAAAAAAGGTAGGAAAAAAAATAATATTTAATATATCGTTATGTTTAGGTATAATTACTTAAAATAATAATTTTATAGTTTGTCTACTAATTGAAAAAAACAGACTATAACATTAGTAAAAATGTTCTTTATTTTTTCTGATTTATGTTTATTCGTTTATGTTTGCTATTTTTTTTTATATAAAATGTTATTTTAGCAAAATTAAAATACAAGATATTTCGTACTTTTTTTTTCGAATAAACTATAAATAAAAATAAAAGAATATATTATATTAAGTTTATTATAAAAGTCTTATTATTTTATTACAAAGTTATACTTCACTTATCATATTATATTTCAGTTATATATATATCAAATATTAAATGCAAATTGAATATATAGAATAGCAAATTCTACATTAAAAAATGTCGTTTTGAAATGAAAATTTAATCATTTAAATGATTCTAAATTAAGAAATATCATTTTAAATATTAAGTACAAATAAAGTAAAAACAATTAACCTTTTATAGTTGATATGTTCAACTCTTTAATGTTGAATATATTATTACGTACAAATTCATGCTGCATTTAATATTATAACTTTGTAACTTTGTAACAAAACATTTATAGACAAATTTTATACAACATTTTTTTTTATTTTTATTTATAATTTGATCGAAAAAGTACAAAACATCCTATAAAATTTAAAGGAGCATTAACCAATTTATATAAATATTTATATTATTTCGAGTAATTAAAATTCGTATATTTTTTTGAAAAATATTTTCCATGTATCTTTAATATATAAAACATTAGTAAAATATTATTTGTAAATATCAATGTAAATGTAATGTAAAAAATAATTATACCAGAAAATTTTCAGATATATTATCTGATAAGAAATAGAATTAATTTTGGTATTTCGTATTGCATTATAAGTATAATTATGATTCAATGTTGTTACAAAAATATTTGTATCGCTTGATACATATATATTCTATTGTACTAAAATAAAGATGATGCAGATATGTAAAAAATATTTCTAAAGATAGGAAAATCTTTAAAAATGTAAAAGTTTTGAAAAACAATATCATTACATTAATATCATATCAAATATATTAAATAATATATGAATTTACTATATCATACAAATATAATTTAATTACTGTATTTTTGATAATAACTGACGTCTATAAATGTTATTGATTATTATTTATACTTCAATACATACAATATAAAATAATAACAAATAACTTAAAATTAAAAAAAAATACTCATAATAACAATCAGCATTATATATACTGATATATAAAAAAAAAAAAACAAGAAAATATATAGAACAATATTATAAAATAACATAAATTTGTTATTATAAACAGGAAACTCATTTATAGTATAAAGTATTTTAGAAATAATATATATAAATTACTCTAAGTATTTCATAAAATATGGTATATATGAATTTCAATTTTTTAGTCAATTATAATTTGTTGGATAAATTTGTTTTTTAAGCTTTTCAATCAATTAAAAAAAATAATCAAAATTATTATATATTTAATGAAAGATTTATTATTTTTTCCTATAAACCATGTTTTATAAAATATACGTTAATATTGTTTTCTTTCCTTTTTTATTGAAAAATAAAATTTTATTTTGCGATATTAAAAAAATTTCAAAATTAAGTAAAACAAAAAGATATCGAAACATGATTTTTCAGTGATACATATTTTATATATATAGGAAAATTATTATAAAACTTTTAATTAGAATAAAATGCTATTTTATAAAAAAATTCATTTTAATGAAAAGAATTTTTTTATCTGAGAAAATTGTACTAATTACATGAATATTTTATTTTTTTATGTTTACTGTAACAATAAACTAAAATTTTTTGAGAGTTAATATCTGTATAAATGATTTTTTATTTTAGACATAAATAAAGTTAAATAGGCCAATCATAATTTTTATAGAACAGAATATATTAACTTATACGAATATTGATTTCTTACAACAGTTTCTACTGTTAAATAATATTTTGTATGCACAAATCTACATAATAACTTACCGGCATTTTACCCAACAGGAAAATTTTTTTATACATCTATCAATTAAGTGCAAAAAATATTATGATTTTTTTGTTGTAACAATTCGCTGTATTAATTGTCATTACTAATTAAACTAAACATTAATTATATGTATATAACACAATAAGACTAAATATACATATATATTGAGCTTTTTATCGAAGCTCATTATTATAAAGTATGTCGCACAAATAAAATTTTTTTTAAATATAAAAAACTAACACTTAATAATTTCATCAGAAATATATTATGATAACTAGATTCTTTATAGGAGACATAAAAATGTACGAGTAATTTTGTTAATGCACAATTCTTTTAGTAGAACGTTATAATATTTTTTTCATTTAATAACTACTACATATAATTTTTCTTTGTATCATGAAAATTAATTTTAAATAATTTACATGTCGGGGAACGATCTTTTTGTTTAACCAGTTATCAAGTTTTACTTTTCAATTTAATTGTTTAAAAATGAAGGAAATAAAATTTTAAAATAAATCAGAATCTTCAACTCTAAAGAATGTTCAATAAAACTATAAATAATTTACATTTCCATCTTCTTTTACAAATATTCATATATACATATACACACATACATATCCATACACACATATTCTCACATACAATTATATATGCAGCACGTGTATATAACATGTATAAAAATCATACATGTGCACATATACACACATGATTTTTATCATATGTACATACATTTATATGTACATATGTATACAGTTGAAGCAAAATTCGCTGCACAATTTTTTGAATAGAGCAAATATATTAATCTATTTACAATGTACAGCACTAATGTGCTGATTGAATTATATCTGATCACAAATTTGTACAAATTTTGTTTGTACATATCGTATTGGTCACCTATCCTATAATATATATCTTTAATTTTCTTTTTTCACTCTCTTAACAGTATATGAGACGCTTCAGAATTTTATAGCAAAATAATTTTTGCGATTCAATATTAGAAAGTGCTCTTAGATGATAATACTACATTTACAATTTCAATTTTTTTTACTAAGACTAAGGCGTGTAGAATTGCATAGAAATGATAATCTGTTCTAACTGGTCTTTGCATAAAACGTGGCAATTATTTCTATTTTGATGACATTACCAAATTTTTATGATATTTCATGCGTCTCATATTTCTGTAAATTTGAATATATGTTGGATATAATTTATTATATCCAAATCAGTTAGAGTCCACATGAGATTATCGGCATATGAGCTCGATTGTGCGAACTTTTAATCTAATAAGCAGATTGTACTACAGCTTAAAATAACTTTCATTTTTTCACGTTGATACGACTGTATTTGTCGTTGTTGATTGAGCCACTGTAGTCATTGTTATTAGAGTTAATGTATTACCAAGAGTATTTTGTTCCGTTACAGCTGTGGTTATATTCTTTTCAATACATGCTTTCTTTGATTCCTTATGTTCCTCAAATGAACTCGACTTTCTTTTATGATTTGAACTCGATGAATGAGAACGACTCGATGCTGTATCATCTTTCGAAGAACGATTACTAGATGATTTTTTCTGTCCATCTCTTGCATGACTATGATGTCTGTCTCTTCTTTTTTCTAGTTTCCTGTCACTATCTTTACTATCTGTGCGATCGGTAGCTTTACTAGAAATGTTACAATCTTTAGATAGTGAAATGATTTTCGATGAATCTTCTTTATTAATTTCTCCAGTTTTATTTTCATATTTATTACTCTGAGGATTACTTTGATGATGATGCCTCTTATGTACTTTATCACGTCTATCTCGATTTCTTCTGTCTTTATGTCGTTGACTTCTAGAACTTTTATCATCTCTATACTTTCTTTTAGATTCTGAATGCGTTGTATGCACATCAGATGACAATTTAAATGAATTTTCATCGCTGCTAATGTTCCTACTACTATGTCTTTCAGTTTCTGCTAACAAGGATGTAGAGGTTATTGAAGAAGAAGAGGAAGAATTGGCAATTTTCGATATTGGAAGTGAACTTTCTTCACAAGTATTACTTGTTAACATAGAAACTTTTTCATTTTTTGATATTTCTTTAGCTTCATCTTCAGCCATTTCAATTAGAGCTTTTACTGCATTTTCAGTTGCACATTCCATTTTTGATGTAAATGCCAATGTTGTTTCTATTTCCAATAATTGACAATATCGTTCTAATTTTGTTTTATCATCTTTATATTTTTGTTCAGCAATTTCAAAACTTTCTTTATGAATTTTTTCTAATATTTCTTTAGAAGCTTCTGCAACGCCAGTTCGTAAAGATTGACAAACTTCCTCTACGTCGGTCTTTGACTTATATATTGCAATTTCCAAAGCTTTGTCAACAACTTCCGTTGCATAAGTTTTCGCTATTAACTGACGTTGTGCTAATATATTTTGTTCAAGACTAACAGTATTACAATCAAAATTTTCATGTTTTAAACAAATCTCTGATGAACATAATCGTTTTTTATCTTCTTTTGATGAAGATCCCGCGATGTTTAATTTATTTGTTAATTTAGATTCTGTAATAGTTGAAATGCTTTCTTTACTTAATGTATTATTACTACTAGATCGATTGTGATGACTTCGATTATGATCTAATTTATGACTATAATCATACTTTTTTTTCTCTCTAGAATGACTGCTATTACTACTGGTACTACTACTACTACTACTGCTACTACTACTACTATGAGAATGATGAGTAGATTTTTCATTGGATCGATGTCGGTCTTCGTGTCTTCTTTCAGATTTCTTGTCATCTCTTTTTTCATTGTTTTGCTTTTGTTCTATTGTACTATTTTTTGTAGATTTGTTATTAAAAAGATTCGAACAATTATCGTTATTACCTATAGAATTTTTCCTTGTACTTGAAATGGAAGAATGTCTTGTATGATCTCTATTTTTACGATCTTCTTTACGCTTACCATGATGATCTGATTTCTTCAAATTCCCTTGATATTCAGCAGCTCTTTCTTTTGCTTTTTTTTCTTCGAGTGAATCAATAGAATGTTTTTGTTCCACACGTTGGCGATTTGTATTTTCTTTTTGTTCATCTCCTATATTCACAGTTTCCAATGGTTTCTTTTCTTTTATACGATGACACTGTTCATTTCCAACACGTCCATGTCTAATGTTTGAACTGTGTTGTGATTCTTGATAATACTGTTTTAATCGAACGTGCCATGCTATACTTGAAACTGCGGAAACCGTTCTAAATTGATGAATTATATTACGCGGTAAAAAGTAAATATCATTATCATATAAATTTATTCTAGCATAACGAATACCCTGTCTACGTAATTGATTTAATTTGGCGTCTTCAACCCACTGTACACATTGCGATATTGGTGGTTCATGAAGATCTAATTGCAATTTTTCAACTAATTCAGGAAAATCGCCAGCATAAAAAGCTACAACATCTTTTGTAATTCTATTATATTCTGATGGTTGTCCACCATGAACAGCTTTTAATACACCAACTGCTGCTGTAGTCATCCTATCTAATCCATGACCAACATGATCAGCATGTGCTTTAGTACGATCTTCAAACATATATTCACGAGCTTCACTAAGACGTGGCAAATACTGCAGATTTCGTAATTCATTAATGCCCGTTCTGCGCCGTTTATAAGGACTCTTATTTATATCTGCTGTTGGAACTAATTGTTCACCTGGTCTGATCCATAAAATTGGACCATCGTTTGATTCTTGGGGAGTATCCATCTTTACAACAGATAATGGACCCCAAGGCATGGTCTAAAATAAATAAATAAAAATTTATAAAATTATATATGTAAATAAATTCATATTAAATATAACATAAGATTCATATATAATATAATATAAATATATAAGATATCCAATATTAATACTAATGAAAGACAGAAGAGAAAAAATAGATTTTTTACATAGTTTTTGAAGAAATTTTTAAACTTATTAAATTATAATTTCTATATATTATTGGTACCAATAAATATATCAATAATGAAAAATATATACTGCTATTTTTAATTTATTAGCTTCATTAAGTTAAATTTCATAACATAACAATAGAATAAAAGGAAATATTTATTTATTTTAGAATTATTTTATTAAAATTTATTAAATATAAATATTTATTACATTTTTTTTCTTTTAGCCACTATAAAAATATGTTCTCTTTTTGTATTTTTTTTATAACAAAATAGTCTTTTATTCCTTTTATCATCTAATTTTTTCTCTCAATATCTTGATTGATCTCTATTATAATTAATTTTTAATACATAGATTTTAAAGTAAATTATTATAGATAAATTATATTTTAAATTTCTTAAATGCAGATATATATTTAATTATTTTTTATGTGATATTATTATATTTAAATAATATTATTTTTTTCAATATTTATTTTTTGTGATAATATGTTAATATTTCATTTTACTGATATATAAATATGTTTATATATATATATATATATATATATATAAACATATTTATAATATATATATATATAATATATATAAATATATAAATATGTTTAGAATTCTTTGAATGGTAGAGTTCAATTTGAATAAAAAAAAATAGTTTAAGTATTTTTTTCATATTCATAATTTAGTTTTAATCTTATTTCATTATAAATTTTAATAAATGAATAAGAGCTTCTGAAATAAAATAAATAAATAAAAAATAGAGAACATAGAATATAAATATAAATTTTTAAATATAAATATAAATAGAATATAAATTTTATATTTATCTATTCAAAATATTTATAAAATTTTTGATATAAAAATAATAATTAATGATCGAAAGTTACATATTAAACAAAACAATAGATAAATCATTTTTGTATATGATTAATGAGTACTTTAAACAGTAATATTTATGATTTTTTTTTTATCATATAAAATTATCATCTTTTTATTCTTATAAATTCACTAATTTTATAAGATTGAAACAAACTTTCACTTTTTATCTTAATCATAAATTAGAATGCCATAAAAGAATATGTCACATTATCAAAATAATTATATATCAAAAGTATATTAGTTTTAATTATATTCATAATTTCTCTCTTTTTTAAATAATTTTATAATTATAACAAAATTATCATATAAATATCATAATATTAATATATATGATATGATATACAAAACTTAAAACTGTTATATTAATTTTAATTTTGAAATAGTTATGAAGAATTTTTAATTCTGAATAACTTGTTATAAAGAATTAAAATTTTTAACTATATTAAATTAAAATATTCTTGCTAATATCAGTTCTCATAATTATTATATTATCTTTTAGATTCTGTATTGATTCTAAAACAATTATAGAATTCATTTTCATATCACTTTTATTAAACATTACAATAAAATCAATTATTACAAATAAAACAATTGTAAAAAACAAAGGAAATGTTTATATATATAATTATTTTATAATATGAATGATATATTTACTGTATATTTAATATAGTTAAAAATAATAGACAAAAAAAGCTAAAAAAATAAAAATTCTAATTTATTGTTTTAAATATTTATTAATTATATTTTGTTATAATTGATATACAAAATAAAAGTTATAATTTCTTAAATGTAAGAATTTGGGATAGATAATATATCACTTATGATATATGATTTCACTGACAAATAATAAGAAAACAAGATAAATTTTAATAGTAGAAGTATGTGTATGCTTATTTATGGTGGAATTATTAAAATATTTATATATAATTATATTTAACTACAACTACTAGTTTAGATATTTCATTTTTTTTAGTATTCCAAAAATATAAAGTATTAAAAAAATTTTTTAATTTAAATTTTTTTATACATTACTTAATTTCACTTTATATTAAATATTATTTTTTATTAATTGATCAATCGGTGATATTAATAACTTAAATATTTTGGATTATGTAATTTTTTTTCAATATTTTGGAATGTTTTTTTAAAAAAAGACTAAGACTTTTTATTGTTTTTGGTATATTTATTAACATTTAAAATATTTTTTTAAAACAAAAATAATAAAAATTATATGAATTATATTTTTTAATAAAAATAAAAAAAAAGCGTTTTACTAACATGCATGATTTATTTGATAATTCCAAATAAAAAAGTAAAATAGTATTTTAATTAGAATATAATTATCGAATGAATCAGAATAAATTAAAAAAAATGATAACACTGATTTTTTCAATTTTTTTCTATAATATATTAAAAAAAATATGAAAAAAATCAATTTTTTTAAAAATCATGATTAATGCGATCATTATATTCATACTAATTAAAACGTTATTTTTTTTTATATCCAAATTTTTGAATTATCAAAACCATCGGAATCATGCATACTATTGAAATATTTATTTTTTTTTAAATTTTATTAAAATGAACACATTTGATTTTTATTATTTTTATCTTACAAAAATAATTTGCTTTAAAAAATAATATTAGTATTATAAATATATATACCAAAATTAATATAAAAAAATCTTATGATTTCTTTGAAAAAAAAAAAATTCCTGAAAAAATAATATCTTCCTAATTTTTTTTATAAACTCTTATTTTTTTTATTATTTTAATCCTTGAATTTTAATTTTCGATCGATATCCTATAATATTAATTAGATTAAACATTTTCAAATACAAAAATAGATTACATAGATATTAATATGTATATTTTTAGGAAATCTATTTTAAAGGTTAAAACAAATATAAAAATTGATATAAAAATATTAATTGAAGCTTATTAAATTATAAACAATTGAAATTTGTGTTAAATAAAACAAAATACAACAGAAAATAGAACAAAATAACAGATAGTATTCTTTCTTCATTGTTCATTTAACTTCAATGGCTTATAATTTATTAAATAAGCTTTAATATTCATTTTTATAGCAATTTTTGTATTTGTTTTAACATAGAATTGATTTTCCAAAGAATATGTCTCTTGAAAAATATATAATATATATATATATATATATATATATTAATATATATTAATATATAAGATGAAAAATAAACATATGAAAAAAAATTCCATTATTTTTTGTCCATTATTTTTAATTACTTAAAAATAATATTTATATTAATTATTATTTTTCATATCATAAAATAATATAATATATTTACAAATATCCTATTTTTTATATAATTTTAATAAAAATTTTAATAATTTTAATAAAAAATATAAATAATATTTTAGTAAAAAATATTTTTATATATAATAATCTATAATTACAATATATTAAGATTTCATGTAATATAAAATTTAATGAAATCAATACAAAAATTGATTTTATATATATTTTGAGACAAAGAAAATAATGATTAGAAATAAATGAAAATAATAATAATAACAACACAACAACAACAACAACAACAATAATAATAAAAATAAAAATAAAAATATTTGAAATTTTAGTTCTTCATAACAATTATTTAGAATTAAATTTTTTATAATTGTTTTAATCAGAATTCTTATATTATAGATTAACAAACAACTATTTTTAATTTTTTCTAGTCTTGATCATACAATCTATAAATATTTATAATTTTTTTCTTAAATTTATAATTAAAAACATATTTTCTAAAAACCATTATTAATAAGCAATCAGTCAAAAGAAAATATTCTATTTGTTTCTCTTATTTTTTTATAAATAATCATATTTTTATTTGTTTAATTATTTACTAAACATTCTATTTAAATTTATATAAATTTATATTATATTATATAAATTTTATTTATATTAAAATATATAATACTTTCTTTAATGAAAATCAATACTTACTAATTTTAAAAATGGATTTTCTTCTAATTTTTGTAGAAGATCTGGGAAATATCCACCAACTTCTTCATGAACAGTTCCTACAAGGCTTATTTGATGGAGAGGACCATATCTAACAGTACCATTACTATAAGCTTTACACACTTGTTCTTTGTATTGTACCATAGTTGTAGTTTCTATATCACTGTTTCTTCCTAATACACCATTTTTAACAGTTAATGTTGGATAATTATCTGCCATATAATCTAAGAGATCAGGAAGATACGCTGCAGCATTATGTACTATTCCCATGACGTGATACGCATTACCATTTTCATCTTCTCCAAAAACTACCTATATTATAAAAATCTTTTTAATTTTCTTTTTTACATAATTGTATATTTTATATATTATTTATATAATCATATTATTTTTTTATATAACTTTCATTTAAAAATCAGATATAATGAACTATATATAACAATATATTAAAATAAATAGACTCAAGATAATTACCACATGTATAAAATAATATAAAAACTATTTACTAAAATTATTTACAAATTATTTTAATCATTTTATATTCAAAATGATAATTTTTAATATAGCTTTATAATTTACATTTATATTTACATACTTTGAAATATTCCTGAGCTAATTCTTCTATTTGTTCATTAGATAATGTATCAATTTCATCTTGATACATATGAACAACTGTTGCACCACCATTAGGATAAGTTTCTATATGAATGAATTTCTTATATTTGAGGCCTTCTAATAATTCACTTTTAACTGGTATATTGTGAAGCATTTTATAATTTTTTGTTTGCAAATTTAATCTGAGATTTTCATTTGTAGATTTTGAAAATGAATGAGACATTGGTTTACTGCTTAATGGAAGTATGCTACGATCTCTTTTACATTGTACGCCAATGCTTGCTCGTTTTATTTTACTACGTTTATAACATCTTGAACAATAACGTCGTTCATTATGTTCTTTATTTCGTTTTTCTCTTGAAGATGAATATGATTTAGAATGGGAACTCGAAGAAATACGAATACAATTTATTGATTTATCATGAGGCAATACAGCCTCTTTACACCCAATTATTGTTGTAGATATGTTATCACTAATCCAATCTGACTTAATTATATTTAATTGTTCTTGAGAATTTACTAATTCTGTTTTTATTTCAATAGATTCTGATTTTACATCTTTGCGAATTATATCCATTTTGTTATCAATTTTTTCTTTCTCATTTGATTTTATTTGCGTAACAGGAACTTGTTCTTCAGTTTTTTCCAATTTTCCACAAAAAGAATAAGAAAGATTTTTACAAACTTTAGTTAAATTATTTGTGGTTTCTGCATTATATTTTGCTGTATCCATTACAATAGTTGAAATCATAATTGGTGATGTCATACTACTAGGCAGTGTTGTATTTGGACTGTTTGGACTATCAGAAACTCTTGGAGGATAATCTGGACTTCTTGGACTACTAATTACTTCACCATTACTTTGAGGGCTTTCTCCCAATTGAGGTGTATTACCATGTTCAAAATTTACACATCCCTCTAGCTTTGTTGACAATGTATGTAATCCTCCAGATATTGTTGTATCTTTATTACATGCTAAATCAATCTAATAAATAAAAAAATTAAAAGTAAAAATCTTATGAATTTTGATTAATTAATAATTTTAATAAATTATTATTTATCATTATTATAATTTAAATAAATATATATAATAAAATATACATACATGAATAGCATGTTGAACTGGTTCAATTAAAGTTTTCATTAATTCATTATTGCAATGATCTGAATTCCCTATAATGTACAAAATTTACTTTAAAATATAAAATTAATCTTTTAATTTATTTAATTATTTAATATATGTATGTATATATATATATATTATGTATATGCAAATATATATTATATATCATATTTTAATAATAATTTATAAGATATAAATGTCATATTAAATTAATATATTTTTATATGTTTTTAATATGTTGATGTTCATTAATGTTAGTAAATGTTATCAAATCAATTACAATTATATAAATTTTTATTTAAATTTGTATATTATAATAACCTACTAAAAATTATAACTATAAACAATAGTTTCACTGACATAAATATCAACATAAATTTTATATTATCTTTCATTCTTTTAAATAAAACTATTTGAATATTTATATAATACCAAATAAAGTGTAATAATATTACCGTCTGGTTGTTCAGAAATACAAGCAACATTATCCAGATCATTCCTTTGATTGGACATGTTGTGGGATTCCATAGATGGTGTACGTAATTCAGAATTGACGGCAATTTTAAAATTAATATGTTTTTCCACATCACCAGAAGAGCTCATGAAATTCACGTTTTTCCGTAATTCGTTTCTTTCGGTGTTTGTATTAAACGATGACGCTGTAGAGAAAATCGTGGGCGTCCTAATTGAATGTAAAGTGAAATTGTCCGAAAATTCTTTTGTCTCTTTAATAACACTGTTCCACGTTGTTCTTGATACTTTTACACTTGTTGTTTCCGTTTGTAATGATTCAAATATTTGCTGAATCGTATTATTTACATCGCATCTTTCGTTTGACACGATACTTGTACCAGTTTCGGATGCCATCTTGATTCTGTAAGCGACGTCCTGAACATAACGATACTACGCAACATTTGATTGGACATTTCTTAGCCGCCTTTTGAATAGATTTTATTCTATTCGTCTGAAATTGGATAAAGAGTAGGGGTAAGACCAGTAAATATAGAGCTACCATAAACATTTTTATTCATTGGAATCTTCGATCCCCAATCTTATTTTCTCTCTAATTTTTTGATTATAAAGAATTATATATTACTTATAATATTTACATTGTCTTTTATATGATAATAAATATTTAAATATAAAAAATATATATATTATATTCAAACAATCACATTTATAATAATGAATATATAAGTTTCAATATTTTTTAATTTATAATTTTTATTATATCTAGATTTAAATTTATTTTATAATCGAAATTAATTATATTTTATATTAATTATTTTTTTAAATATTGTGTATATATATATATTATTTTATATTTTATAAAATAGTAAAAACAATTGAAAATTCATTGATTCCAAAAGTTAATAAAATAA
The DNA here is from genome assembly GCF_014066325.1 of Apis laboriosa. Lineage (NCBI taxonomy): Eukaryota > Metazoa > Arthropoda > Insecta > Hymenoptera > Apidae > Apis > Apis laboriosa. Next base: position 1,913,939 of record NW_025224229.1, read on the forward strand.
AATAAAAAATTTATTACAATAAAATAAAATTGTTCAAAACTGTTTTATCAAAATTAAAATTAATTAAAATTGTCTTGAAAAAAAATAAAAATGATTTATTGAAAAAATTGTTTTAAAAATAATTTTTAAATTTGTTTTTTTAAAAGATTATGTATATTATATATATTTGTATAAATTTGTGAATGTCAATGTTTATTAAAATGATTAAAGCTATGACTTGTTTTAACTAATATATTTTTTGTAAATAAATAAAGATAGCATTTTTTTTTTCTTACAAGAATAATTATACAAAGTATCACATAAGTGATAGTACAATCAGGTAGGAATGATTATATATGTAAGAATAAATCAAAGAAAAAAAAAAATAAAATTTTTTTATTTGAAATACAAGTGATATATATGCTAATTCTTGATTGAATAAGCTATCTAATAAGAGATTATTCCATATGTGAAAATAAGCGAATAATGTAGAATAAAGTTTTATTTAAAAATTAATTTACAAAAAAATCAAATTTTTTCAAAATTCATTGATTATTAATTATTAATTATTTTTTGTCTGTATATATTTTAATTATTTAATATTTTTATTATTTAACCTCAATTATCTTAAAAACAAAGATTGAATCATAAAATTTTATTTTATATTTTTTATTTATTTTATCTGTAATAATCTTCTATCAATAGTTTATTCGTATCTGATTAAAAATAGCTTATAAATTCTGATTAAAAATTAGCTTATAAATTCACTTGTATTTGAAAAATATATATAAAATTTTCAAACTTGATTTAGTTAGAAAAAAAAATTCAAATGGAAAATTTTTTTTTTTTACATAGAATTATCTTCTATCTAATTGTATTATCAATTATATGATAATCTGTATAATATATAGGATATGAATATTTAGGATATTTGAAGACTCGATTTGAGAACTCAGAATAAAAGTAGTTAGTACTAGTATACAAAAATATCATAACATAATAAATTAAAACTTAATTATTAAATTTTAAACAATTTAAATTATAAGCAAATTTACATTGCAGATGACTGATGAAATTGAAATGATGAAATTGAATCAGAACGAAATAGTACAATGGAAATAAAGAAATATTTTGCTATATAATATAACTTATATCGCTATAATATAAACTTTAATTGTTTACAATTTAATAAATAATTTAATAATTTAATAAATTTAATTAATAAATAAATTTCAATTAATATTTTTATTTATTTTATGACTTTTAGAAATAATCTTGTGAAGATAATTCATGAACATATTAACATCCTATATAAGTATCAATATTTTATACTTTAAAATTTACAAATGATATTAAAATTTATTATAAATATTACAAATCTTAATTTAAATCATATTTTACATATATATTTAATATTTTTTTTTTGAAATTAAAATTTAAAACTAATAAGAGAAGTTTCAAGGTTGGTACTCATCGATTTTATCGATGCACATTAATAAATTTATATATACACAGTTGTAGTGTAATTATAGTCGTAAATAGCCAAACAATTATAAATAAAATGCATGTATTTGGAAAAATAATTAGATTTGAATATAATAACACAATATTTATTTAATAATATTTGAAACAAAGCAGTAACTATCAAAATTTTTAAACTTTTATCTCAAGAAATATTTTTTTTACAATATTCAAGAATTATTATGTCAAATATTAAAATTCTTAAAATAAAAATAATTTTCTATTTTTTTTATAGCTATTTATTTTATGAATAATATTATATAATTTATTTAAGTTAATTACAAACTTCATATTATTAACTAACAAATAACCGAAATAAAATAGAGAAGTAAAAATTTTCTGATTAATCCAATATTTATTTTATTAATACTGAAAAAAAAAATGATAAAAATTTAAAATAATAATTTTAATTATTACATTTCGCATAAATTTAAAAATACAACAAATTATAATTAAATAACTTAAAAAAATTATATATTTATTTTTTAATTGTTAATGAAAATTATTTGTAACTTAAACTATGTTCTTTTTCTTATCTATTCATTATTAATAAATTTGTACATTTATTGTACAACAAAAAATTATTTCAAAATTCAATTTCTGGACAAAAAGTTTGCGTTTGCGTTTTATCATTAAAAAAACTAAAAGTTTATATTTAAATATATTAAACTATTTATATTAAATATTATTTAATGTATCAAATCATAAATGTTATAAAGCATTTAAATATATTATGATAATTTTTATATTTATTGATTATATTTATTGATTACTTATGGTTATAATTATGGTTATGATTGTAATACACGTAGGCTTAATGTGTTAAATTTGATTAAAATCGATGAGTATCAGACTTGAAGCTTTCTTTAAGCAAGTTGGTTTGTCATTAATAATAAATAACTAAATAAGTTGATAATAATAATAAATTAATTAATATATTATTATAAGTATTATTTTTATATATTATCATTTTTTTGTTAATTGTTTATTTTTGAAAATAAACGTACGAAAGTTATGCGTTGTTTTGTAAGTTAGTGACCATTAATTGAATATAATCACATAAATAGTAATTAATGTTTAATTAATATTAAATATAATTAATTTACTTATTAATATATAATTGTTAATATAATTTTTAAGATAATAAATAAATTATTTATTGATATATTATTATAAATGAATGTTTAAAACATTAAATGTGGAAAATAACGAATGATATAGTATTAAATATTACTTAATAATGTACATAAAAAGTAAAAAATGTTAACTTTAAATACAAAAAAACATATATAAGATTGAGAAAATTATATATAAGAGAGATGCAAATAAAATTTAAATTAAATCAATTTAAAATAAAATTAATTTGATAATTTGTATATTTATTTAGAATATATTATTCATATTTGTTAATAAAAATAATAAAAAAACTCAAATTTACATAATATTTATTATGTAATCTCTTTAAATATTTAACGTTTTTTATTTTATTTTTAGTAAGCAATGTTTCTATCATACAATAAAAATGATTTGCATATATATAATTATATAATCGTAATGTTAATCGTAATGTACAAAAGTTATTTACATTTGTTTTTGCAAGATGACTTTTAATTTTTTATAACATTCAAAAAATGTTTTAATATATGTTAATTTATATTTTATTTAATTGCAAAGATTTTTTATTTTGAAATTTATTCCATCAGATTATGATATATCATTATTACGAAATGTTATTACTTATTTTTTAATTAATTTTTAATATAAAACTATAAATTACAATAAACTATGAAGTTATGTAATTATTTTTTAAATTGATTCTAATCTTGACTTTAAAAGTCCATTTTTATTATATTTATAATATTTAATTTAATAACAAAAAAGAAATATAATATCTGAATTATGAATAACGATATTTAATATATACTTTTTAATATTTTTTTGTATGATATTAAAATTAACCCTAACAACTTTTAAACTTTACTATTCTCACAAATAGAAAATTCTGAATTTATTATGTTTAAATAAAAAAAATTACATAATAATATAATAAAGAATTTAACTTAATCATTTATATTTAGGACAATAAATAATGAATATAATGCTTCAATTTTATTGTTTTATATGATTAAATTTTTATTCTTATCACATTGAGACCCAAATACATAGTTACATTTCATAATGCCATTTTATATATAATGTTTAAATTGTAATGTAAATAATTATTATAAATAATAAATAATCAATATTTATTGTCAACTGAATAGATAGATTTATTCATTCAGTTTTATCAATTTTACAAAATGAATAAATCTATCCATATAGGTATCAATGTGGTAAGTAATATGCACTATTTATTTCTATAAAAAATATATTTTATATGTAAATCATGCATTGTAAATTTTATAATTGTGGAAATAGTAGATGCATGAAATACTTTACTATTTCTATTTACAAATTAAAAAACAAGTTACAAAAATAATCTGAGTTGTAAGGGTTAATATTATGAGTGCAAAACAATCAGTCAATTATTTATCATTATACTCATTGCAGTTCATAATTATGGTTTAGTTTGGATATACTAAAAATATAGGTGAAAAAATGTACACAACATATTATTATGCAGAAGCTTCTGCTTTAATCAAAGAAAATAGAATTTTTTTTACTAGTTTTCAATTTTATTACATTATCAGTTTTAACACGTTGACTGCTATACATAAAATACATTATTTGTTTGTATTTTTTATGCATTACTTTTATGCAAGTTCATACTGTTGAAATTATATTTTTAATTTCCAAAAAGAAAATTATAATATTCTTTTAAATATATATTATATATATAATACTCAATATTATATATTTTAATTTACTAATATGTACAGAAATAATTTTTATAAAAACCTCTGATAAAAAATTAATCAATATCTCAATGACAATATAATATGATATAATTAACATATATTAAATTTTGTCATATATAAATATTATATATAATACTATAATAATATTATATATAATTATGTTATAATACATTCTACATAAAAATGAATATAAAAATAGATATAAAAAATGAAAATACTAGATTTATAGACTTTTGAAAAGTACAATCAATATTAAATAATATAAAGTCAAAAAATATTTATAGAATATTTAAGATTAAATATTTTTGGTAATAGTAATAGTCTTTTATATTAATAATTTACTATATGAAAAAAATAATAAAATTAAATTATTTAGAATATCATTTTTTTATTATAAAATGAATTATAATAAGTAATAAATATTTGAATAAATATATAATAATATTTAAATTTTTTATTTTTTTCTAAAATAAAAATCTTTTAAAATAAATTTGAATTTTTTCTATTATTCTATTCTATTAATTTCTATAGTAATTAAAAATATATATAATTCAAACCTTTTATGTAGCATGTATTAAAAATAGCAGTTATTTCAAATAGAAATAAATAGATAGAATAAATTATATGAAAATTTATTTTATTAAATTTGTTCAAGAATTTAATTATTATTCTCTAATATCATTTTTAAGTTTAAGATATTTTTGATATTTTTAATAGTTTTAGTTTTAATAAAATAACTATGTGTAATTGAATATTATATATTTTATCAATATAAATATCACATATGTTTTATTATAAGAAGATAATAATCATTGTAAAATATTAATGTATTACTGAAAATTTAGAATTTTGAAAATTAGCTATCAACGTGTTAAAATTTAATTATGATATATTAACAATCACAAAAGATAACATCTTCTAAGCCAATTGGATTGCACTATCTTTCATCTTTTTACTTTTTTTCTTTACAGTCTTAACTTTCATAATAGTCTTTCCAGCCTTTCCCTTGATTGGTAAAGATTTTTCCTTTAATGATTTCATTTGTAACTTCATTTCTGCTTTTGATAATTTCTTGTTTTTCATACTTTTTACACCAAGCTTACTGTCTTTTTTAACTTTGGTAGCAGTTTGAATTGTTATACCGGATCTTACACAAGATCCGGGTAGCTTGTACTAGGCAGTAACTTTCACCTTTTTCTTCCTTTTTTTCTTCTTTTTATCATGATGAAGTTCTTGTTTTTTGGCTATACAATAACGACAATACCAATCTTCGTTATCAGCTGGTGGTACTTGCATCCCAACACATACCCTAAATAATTGAAAACATAAATTAACATACAAAACATGAAAATATACAAAATAAAATTATTTTGAATAGAAAAAAAAGATTTTTATATTATATTTCTGATTTGATAATTTACTATAAATTGTAAAAATAATTTTGAAAGTAACATAAATATAATTTTTTTCTTTTATTATGAAAAAAGAAAAAAAAATATTAATGAAAAAAATGTTGAAAAAAAAATTAGAGATTATTTAATATAGATACAATGATTTGAATTGAATGAATAATATGAATTGAAATTCATATTTAATTAAGTTGTAATTATAAAAGCAATTTAAGTGATAAAAATATTCAATTTTTATATATAATCTCTTTGTATTTCTATTGTAATATTAAATATAATTTGAATTTAATTTAATTTAAAAAATTGATAAATTAAATGATATATATATAATATTTAAATTCTTAACATTTTAAAATATTAAATGTCAATGTACAAAATAAAATTATTTTATTTATATTAGAAAATAATTTATTACAATTTAACACAATTTCATAAATAATTATTATTTTATCAAAATTCACTTACCAATGATACCATGCATCGCAATCATCACAACCAACCATAGGTGATCCATCATCTTGATTACCACATGCAGGACATATCCAAACTTGATGACCACCTTGATCCTGAAAGACTCATGTGACGATAAAAATACAATATACTTATCTTTTATTATATATTTGGATAACCCAACCTATCTTTTGTATTTTTTATATTTTAATAATATATTATTTAAAAATAATATATTATTAATATATTAGATATTTATTAAAAAATATCTAATATATATTAAATTCTTAATATATTTAGATATTATATTTTGTTATTTATAATTAAAAAATTTAGAATATGATAAAAGATTTATAATAGTATTTAATAAATAGTAATAAAGTTTGTTACATTTTAAAATTAATAAAATATTTTCCAAAGTATATAAGACAAGTTGAGAATGAAAATGAATGTAAATGATTAAAAGTTGGATGAAAATGAAATATTTATGAATTAAAATATATTATGACTAGTATATAAATTGTTTACTCAATAACTTATATAATGAAAATAATTGATGAAATAGCTGTTATGAAAATAAAAACAAAACCAATATCTTAAAAGTAATATAAAATGTAAAAATTATATAAATAAAATTCATGTAATTATATTATAAAATATATATTTATTTAATTACATATAAAATTCAAGAAAATAATGTAAGTAAATGTATGATTTATTGATTTAATGTATATGAGTGTAAATAGGGAAGGAATAATATATTTATATAAAAAAATGAAGTATTGATCTGCGGTAATGAAATAAATTTTCACTTGGCCCAGAAATAATAAAAAAAAAAAAAAAAAATACATTCTATGATAAAATTATTCATTTAACAACATACATTTTAATTATTCAAGGACCAAATTCATTATACCAAAATCATAAAATTATTTACTTTCAGATCCATTTTTTTTTATTTACCATATTAATTACTAAAATTTTATATTTCAAATGCTTATTAGTATATACAAATTTATCTTTATAAATGCAAGTATTTAAATTTAATTTATTTAAATAATAGTTAGTTTTATATTAAAGAATAGTATCTATAATAAAGTATAAATAAAAAATTAATTTACATAATGAATTATTTAATTTTAAAATTTAAAACTTTTATATTATTTTTAATAATACAGAAAATGTCTAAACAAAAAATATTATATACTAATATAATATTATTGATATAATAGTATATAACATATTTGTTACAGACATAAATATTATGAAAAGCAAAAAATATTTTTCAAATATTTTTTTTTAATAAAATTATAATTTTATTGTTATAATATTATAACTAAAATAAAAAGACAAATTCATTTAAAAACATGTGTTACTTTTTTAGATGACTTAAAGAATATTTGTTATTTGATTTAATAGATAGATAATACTTTTTATATTTTAAATGTTTAAATTAATAAATATTAAATATAAAATAAAAAAAATAATTTATAAACAAAAGATAATTTTTGATTTCAGTAATTACAATATTAAAACTTTACAAATAAAAAAACTTTAATAAACTGTACAATAATATTATTGCATTTTTATATTAGATGATTATATAAGTTAAGTTATATAAGTTATTAAAATAATTCAAATATGTTATATATTGATGAACTTTTATTAGTAAAATAAAAAAATATCTTTACAAGTTATATATCTTACAAAAATGTTGATAAATCATTTTCAAATGCTTTAAAATCATATAAAATCATATAAATTATAATATTATGAAATATTTTCCATATTTATTGATATGATGTGAATAAAAAATCATTTTTTTATGATAAGTATTGTCTATCACATTTTCTTATAACATTATAAAATAAGATAGAAAAATTTTTAAATTGTTTTAAAAAAAAAGTTTTAATTGTTTAAATATTAGATAATTCATTTTTATAGAAAATACTGCAATGTATGAACATCAATATATAAATTATATATTATATGTAAATATAATATATTGTTTATAATTGTATATAATATAATATATTTAATATATAAGTATTATAAGTATAATATATTTGTAATATAAGTAATGTAATATAAGTATAATATATTTTATACAAATACATAATTCTATATATATATAATAAAATAATATTTTCAATTTTTTTATCTATTAATAATAAAAAACAAATTTAATGATTATATAAATTAAAAATTATTCAAAATTTATTTATAGATAAATTGTGTTTATGTTGGACTTTAAATTTATACAAAATAAGATAAATAAATTATAATAACAATACATTTAAAGTATTCTTTTATAATTAGTTTATAAAGAATGATATTTTTTTCTACTGAATTTTTTTATAAATTTGATATTATTTTAAACAGTTTTTTAATAATTATTAAACAGTTTTATAATAATTATTTCTTTTCTTTAATATTTTCAAATGATTTTATATAAATATATAAAATTTTATATAAATATATAAAAATGTGGTAATATTTAATAAATAAAAATTTTATTTTGAATTTATTTTGAAAAAAAAAAAAGAAATAAGAGAAAAATTTATTAAATATTTAATATATATAAATTATAATGCAGAAAAAAAAATTAATTTCAATATTAAATGTATAATTTTTATATGCACAATGTATATGAAAATTATAAATTATATACATGTATATAAATTTTATTTTACAATCATATGTTATAAAATATGTTATAAAATATAAGATTTTGTTACAAATTCACATTGTTTTTATATACTTATAAATATAAATATGTACATATACTTGTATATATTACAAGTATACATAAATTGATATTAATCTTTTTAAAGAGGAAAGTTTTAAATAAGATTATTTTAAATAAATTTTAAGATGGTAAAGATTTTTGGATTAAAAATTGAAAAAACGTTTCTAATATCATAATTATAATGAATTCAAGCAAAAGCTAAAAATAATGCACAAACCCATGTATGTCTATGAAACTGACGCAGATAGAAAACTAGATGATACTTTAAAAAAAGTATCCAATGACTTTAAAATGGGAATGTACTCACCACAGTAGTGGTTGATGTTGGGGGCAGCGCAATCCTGCCATTTTCTTTGTCTTCTTTAGCATCATCCTTTTTAAGAGCTGCATCTGCTTTCGTCTCTGTGCCGTTAAAACCGTTGGTTATATTCCTAACTGTTTTGCATGCTATGTTTAATAACAACATGCAAGTTGCATGCAATCAAATCTTCACTATTGTAAACTATTTAATCTTCTTTTATATATATAAAATAGTTATTTATTTTATTTTTATAAAAATAATGAAATATATTTTTATTGAAATATATTATTTATTGATATATATTTTTTCTTTTAAACTTAAATTTATCATGATTAAATCTATTTATTACTAATTCAACAATTGTTTATTATTTTTTTATAACTATATATTTTTTATATAATTAATCTTTTTTATAATAAATATTTATCCTAAATTTTAATAAATTAAAGACATGAATATATAATTTATTTAAAGAATAGATTTAAATAGAAATATTTTTTTCTTCTCTTTTTTTCTCTAATATAATATATTACAAATATATTAAATCACATTTTTAAGAATAATAAACAAGATATACATAAATAATAGATATATATAATTTTTTTATATAAAATATGAAATAAATAAAAAAAAATAATTAAAGTATTTAACATTATATCTTATATAATAAATATAATATATAATATAACATTATATCTTATATCTTATACAATGTTATATACCAATAAAATAGTATATAATTGTATAATTTTCATTTATTATAAATTAGCATGCTCTAATAAAATTATTTTTTTATTATTTTTTCAATTTCGTATTATACTTTCTCAAATATATTTTAATATTTTTATATTTTATCACGTATATTTATAATATTAATCATTTTTAAATAAATAATAAAATATTGTTTTATAATTTGCTGTTTTATAATTTCCCTTTTTTTAAAAGATTAACATAAATTGTCATTTAAAATAGTTTATTTCAAATTATTATTTATATTGTATCAAATTTTATTTTTTTTATTATTTCTTTTATTTTAAAGAATTTCATACTTATATTTAAAAAAATATAAATTACTTTAAAATTTTTAAATGTTTTCATATTGCATGTCATATTAAAATTATTATATTAATATATTATTCAACTTATATTTATATATTTTTATTAATATTTTATTATATATTTTTATTATTATTAAAATTTTATTAATTATTCATTATATTATTCAATTCATATCTTATTTAATTCTTTAATAATTTAATTTTTTAATAAGAAATTAATAAATTATTATATTAATATTATATATTAATTATATATTATTATATATTAATTATATTAATATTATATATTAATATTATATAATATAAAAATATTAATAATATGCATTTCTTTAATTTTATTTTAAATATTTTATTATAAAATAGTATATTTTAATAAAATAAATATCAATTTTATAATTTTATAATTCATAATTATAATTAAAAAAGCAATAAATTAATTAATTCAAATATATATATCTAATTATTTCAAATATAAAATATAATTTTTATAATGTGTTTGAATTAAGTTAAGTATTGAAAAAAAAATTTATATATGTTAATATATTATAATATATATATATAACAAAACATTATTAATTTATATTTGTTTTATATATTAAAATTTATAAAATTATAAAATTTATATATTACAATTTATAAAATTTTTTTATAGTTTATAGGCATTAAATATTATTAAATATTGTTTTATTCTTTTAAATATTTAATATTTAAAAATGATTTCTATAAATAAAAAAATTATAATAAAAAAATAATATAATTAAAATTTAAATAATAAAATATAATATTTTATTAAATTTATATATCGCATGTTTATATCGATCGTCATGCTTTTTCAGACATTTCTGACAATTTGAAAAAAAAAAAAATGTTTGAAATGAAAAATCATTAATGCTCTATTGTTAACAAATTATAATGTAAAAAGGACAAATATATTATTTTTTTTTTTTTTAGAAAATCGGGATTACTTTTTTTTTGAAATTCTGTATTACTTTTCCTATAAATATAATATAATAAAATATAATATTGTAAATAACATTAAGGCGAATTTAATGATGTGCAACATTAATATATTTGTTCAACTATTTGTTAAAAAAAACATTTTTAAAAAAATTCCTTATTAACGCTAAGTCAAACATTAATATTTTTGTTTTTCTTTATTATTTTTCTTTATTACTATGCACGTTTTTGCTATATAAATAGTAAATAAATAACTCGATTTTATTAATAATGTGAAATTATATTATCTATTAATCTCAAATAAATAATTTATATTCCATACTGTTTTCTGCAAACTTTCTGAAAATTTTTCTCTTTCCATTAAATTTCAATATCAGATAATATAATTACGAATTGAAGATGAAATCATCAAATCTATTTATTCTAACAACAAAGCGTATATAGTAGTAAAGTGAAATTGGAAGAAAAACATTAATATTTGGATTTTTGTTTTATTATAAATGTAACTTTTCTCAATAACATGAACGAATGTACTATTAATATTGCATATTATTGAATTCATTTTATATCATTTTTGAATTTATTTTGAATATCATTTTATATTATATAAAAAAAGTTATATAATAATTTAAAAAATGATACTGATTTTTTATAAAAAATATTTGTTTTATAATTTGTTAATTATAGATCAACAACATTTTTTATTTTAAATTTAATTTTTTTTCAAATGGCTAGAAGTGTCTGAAAAATCTTAATCGAATCTAATTTTAACCGATATCAATTTTAACATTGAATAATTTGTCTCTAAAATAAATAATATTTATTTTTTTAAATATTATATTATTTGTTATAAGATTCAAATTGAAGTGCTTAAATTTAATACACATAAATAATTTTAAATCATAATAGATTCAGAATATTAATTGATATAAAAATAATTATTGATAAAAAAACATTTATAGATAAGAAAAATTTATAATTATAATAATTATAATATACAAATTCAGAATAAAAAAAATTAAAAATTAAATTTATTAAAAAACTAATAAATATATAAATAATAAAAAATATTTTAATAATTTTTATAAATTACTTGTAAAATAGGAAAATTTAAAATTTTTTTAAAAAATTAAATGTAATATTTTTAAAAAAATTATTTTCTAAATAAATATAATATATCATATAAATTTATTAAAAATTTTATTTTGTATCAAATTCTGATTTTTTTTTAACATTTCATATAAATAATTTAAATGAAAATGAAAATTTTATAAAATATAATTCATTATTTTCTTAAAATTTTTTCTTATAAAAAATAAACATACAAAAATATTATATAAAAATATTTAAATAAATTTAAATATTTAATAACATTTAAATAAAATAATTGATATAAAATTATAATTTTTTAATTAAAAAATTTTGAAATTATTTAAAAATTGTTTTATCATCAAATTTAAGATATAATTTTAAGAAAACTATATTAAAAATATATACATATATTATTATTATTATATTATAATTATTATTATTATTTAATAATATCCTTGATATATAATAATATTTTTGAAGATATGAAATGAATATAAATTTTTTTTAAAAAATCAATAAAAGAACTAACTGATTGTGAAAAAAAAATACAAATTAATGTATATATTATAATTATAATGAAATTATAGTATGCTTATAATTAAAAAAAAATTATTATATTATAATATTAAATTATTTAACTATATTCTTAAAAATATTTATATTTTTTATAACAATTGTTTGAAATTTGAGAATTTATAATATATATATCTTTTATTATATACATATAATATTATGTTAATTATGATTTCATGATTCAGTTCTTTAATAATAATATTTTTTCTCGAAATGAAAATAAAGTAATTTAATATTAGGGGCTGCAAATTTAAATATTTTTAGAATATAATTATATTAAAAACACTATTTATTTCTTAATAGATGTATTTAAAGAAAAGAGATATACTTAAAAAAATTTTTATAATTTGTATTATTTTAGAAAAAAGTATTTCAAAAAATTTTATATCTTTTTATTTTATACTATATAATTTATATTAATATAATTTTAAAAATTTTTATGTATAAATAATGCAGTCTATTTTTGTGAAAATCTATCTTTATATGTATATTATATATGTATATTGTAAATGAATAATTATACTTAAAATAATTTAGAAGAAATGAATCTAATTTTTATTATCATAATTTTTATTATCATATCAATTTTATCAATGTTATAAAGAATTATTTTCTTTTTCCTATTAAATTAAATATTTTTATTATATTATTTTATATAAACTACATGAAATATATCAAATGTACATTACAGAAGGAAATATTAAAAGAAGAAAAGAAACTTTGAAACCCATTTAAGTAGAAGTATAATATAAGAAAGGTCTTAGAACTTGGTTCATTAATTACCTAAAAAATTTATTATCACTAAATAATATTTAGTATTAAAATAATTTATAAAAAAATAGTTTAAAAAAAAGTTTATAAAAAAAAAATCATAAATAGTATTAACAAAATACAATTAAGTTCTGAGACTTTTTTAATATGAAAAGATTCCACCTAAGTAGATTCCACCTAACTGATTGTGATAGAAGTGCTAATTGAATTTGAAGTGATCAGTTTGAAATAAATTGGTAATCACAACACGAAATAAGTAATAAATCTAATGTAGGCTATGAAGTTGTTCTACATATACACTTTAGAGACAAATGTATCTATACAACAAAGCAGGCCAAATGAAAATTATACCGTCACCGCAAGTCATGAATGCATAGAAAATAAAAAATGAAATATTGGGAAACTGGATTATTGGATAAGGTAAAAATGGTATCGATGGATCGAGTTAATTATTGTATTAAAAGTAACATCAGTTACATATAATTAAGATATTTGACATCTATATGAAATATTGGTTTGAAATTCAAATAAATTATCTAATATATTCTTATTTGAAATACTATATGAAAGCATGTTTATATATATATATGTTTGTGTATATGTGCATACATATATACGGTGTACGATATAAAAGTATTTTTTATTGTGACATTTCTAATAATCTTACAAAAAAATATTTGAAACAAAAATTAATTAGTCTTAATATAACTAAAAACTATAATAAAAGATTTTTTCAAAAATTCATTTTTTTAAATAAAAAATCATGAACATCTTAATTTTTGTGACATTATGTATTTTTGATTTGATTAATTGACAGGTAATTGACATCAAAATGAATTCAATAATTTATTATATTATGATCTTTTTAGAAATTTTGGCCAACTAATTAATATTAACATGAAAAATTATTTTATTTTAATTATATAATTATAATTAATTATAAACAATATTAAAATAGAAATCATATCTAATAAATATCATCTAAAATATTTTATAATTATTTATTATAAAATATTATGCAAAATAACATTATTGTTATTGTTGAATCTGTTTATTAATTTTATTTGTTTCATAATTTTCTTAGTTATAGTTTAATTTAGTTTATAGTTTGACAATTAGTATTATTTTAAATATATAAGTCAATAATATATAATTATATAATTGAAATTAAATAATTTTCCACATTAATGTTTCTAATTATTGAGTCAAAATTTTGAATTTAAAATGTAAAAGTTATAATAGTAAATTGTATAATAAGCTGTATAATATTAAATTGTTTTGACATCAATTGCAATTATAAAGTCAAAGATATATGATACGATTCACAAAAATCATTAAATTATTAAAAAAGCAAATTTTTGCAACTTTTTTTATTACACTTTATAGCTAAAATGAAGCTGATAAACTTTTCTTTTGAATATTTTTTTGTGAAATTATTAAAATGCTACAAACATGAATGAATACTTTTAGATTACAGCATATATATATATTCATATACAAATATATACATAATATATGTAGATACTATAGCAATATTAATCTAAACAAAGATATGAATAATAATAATAATTAATAAATAATTAATTTAATTAAAGAGGGCTGTTATTTCAATTTACTATATGAAATATTAAAAAATAAATTTATATATGAAATTTGTAATTTTTTTTTGCAATTAATGACTATCAATTATATGAAGTTTCTAAGAATACAGAAAATCAAAATATAGTATTATTTTACAATATTTTATAGTATATTATAATTTTATTTAATAATATTATTTAATAATATACTTATATTTATATAAGCAGAGAAGTAATTATCTTTACAAAATATTAATACATATATACTGAAAATTTTAATAAATTTATATTAATAATATAAATAAAGCAAAATAAAAATAAAATAAAAATTAAGTTTATATTACATCTTAATTAATATAATTGAAAAAAGTTTATAAATTTATTTTACAAAACTTACAAGAAAATAATCCTCAAAAAATATTGTTTTTATTATAAAAATTATAAAATATAACAGCCCTCATATATTTATTAATTTTATATATTTGATTTTATAAGAAATACTCTGAAATATTTGAAAACATAATCAAATGTTATATTTAAAAATAAAATATTATATTTAATAATATAATTACATGTTATATTTAAAAATATAATATTTTATATTTGAAATATATGGTTATATCATATAAAAGCGTACTTACAAAATAATACGGTGGTTGTTGTTGCATCAGAGGAGTTGGGAGCTTAGGAGTAGGATCAAATTGAGATGGAGGAGTCTCTCTTTGAGGTAAGGCTTTGAAGAGAGATTTCTTTGCTCGAGGAACTGTTGCAAGTGGCACACTAGTAAGATTGGCAGAGAAAGTATCTGTAGGAAGAGCAGGGCTTCCATCTAACGTTCCCTCCTCAGTTTTCTTACTTGCCGACTTTTGCTTTGGTGGTCGCGTGACTAATGCTGATATTTTGGCCAATTCTGGACTTGGTTCTCGTTTTGTCTCATCCTCAGGCTTCTTCAGCAATGTTTTTATAGTTCTATAACACATTTCCCTAATAATAATATATGCGTTATTAAATACATGGAATGTATTCAACATTAACGCATAATATAATACTTTGATAATAATAAAATATAATGTTAAATATAAATATTTCAATATTGAAAATAAATTTTTCTTTTTCTAAAAAATTTTTTTTTTAAATGATACTTTAATTAACAAAATAAAAGAAAATAATAACTTATTAATAAACTAAAAACAATTGTGAACTTACATTTTCTTCATTGGAGCAGTATCTGGTGTTGGTGGTCTCGGAGATGCTGTACCTAATTTTAATGTTATTTTTGGTACAGCTTCAAAATTTTTATCTTCTTTCTGCAATAAAATAATATTAAAACATCAATTTTTTAATTTCTAATTTTTATAAAAAAAAGCTAATAACTAATATTAGAAATAATTTAATAAATTATTAGATTTTTATTATAAATAAAAATATTTATACCTCTTTTTCTTTTCGTTTATCTTTCTTTTCTCTTTTTTCTTTAATTTTATCTATTTTTTCTTTTTTATCTATTTTATCTTTCTTTTCTTTTATTTTTTCTCCTTTTTCTTTGTGTTTTTCTTTTTTATCTTTTTTCTTTTTTAATTTATCTTTCTTTTCTTTTTTATGTTCCTTTGATTTCTGAAAATAAAATTTATAATTTAATTAATTTAATAATAGAAATCTTATATTTTTTTATAAATTATTTAATAAATATAATGAAATATTAAACTTGGATATATATTCCTGGAAAATTTTTTAATATTAATATTAATATAAACATTATTTTTTAATATTATTTTTTATAAGTTTTCAATTTTCTATGCATATTCAATTCTCTTTCTCATATATAATATATAAAAGAAAATATTTATAAATTTTATATATCAAAAATATAATAAAAAAATATAATAATTATTCATAAATTTGTAATATAAAAAATTCTCGTATTTAAGAGTATAAATTTTTAAAAAATAAGTTGAAATAATAGTGAAATTAAATAATATGACAAAATATTCACATTTTTTGAAAAATATAAAATAATATTTTGAAATAATTCAAACGTAAAAAAATTAAATAAAATAAGATAAAGAAAATTATTAGATTAAATGTATAAAAAGTGTATTAATTCCGAATATTGCTATAAAAAAAAAACGAAAATTAAAATTAATTTTTTGAAAGATCTTATATCGAAAAAAAGAAAAACTTTAAAAAACTTTCTGTATTACCCTCTATGTACCCTCTTTATACTCTCTTGCAAAACGAGTTGTGAGGCAAATTGCAATAAAATTTAAATATTAATTTAAATGTCAAGATTAAATATTTGTATTATAATTGATAAAAAAACTGTCATTAATAAGATATAAAAATATAGTTATATTATATATTATAAAAGAATAGTAATTTATTTTAAAATAAAATAATTATATAATAACTTTAAATCATGAAAATAACAGAAATAAAGAAGATTAAGAAAATAATCTATACAATATTTTTTCTATTAAATATAATTATATTTATATATTTGTTATCATTTTCTTAAAATTTATATTTTAATACAAAAAAAATATTTAATACTAATTTTTTTCAAATTATCCAAAATTCAGAATATTATAAAATTTTGGGAGTATATAAAACATTAATTAATCTTCACAATTTTTTAAGTATTCTATTATCTAATGAATATTCTATAATCTATAATTTAATAAAAAAAAAATTCAAACGTAATCAATATTTATATATAATATATATATATATATATATAATTAAGAAAAAATTGCAGTTTTAAAAATAATATATCTTTAATAAAAAATTAAAACCAATATGATAATTTTTAAGATCATGCACTTTTAAATTTATAAGAAATTTAAAAATTATAAATTATAAATTATAAATTTAATGAGCTAATAAAATATAATTTTGTAATGACTTTAAATTCAGAAATTGTAATATTATAATAACTGAAAAAAAGAAATTTATGAGTTATAAATTGAGCGCGACTGTGACAAACAAATTATTAAAACGTTTGTTATTATGTGTCATATAATAAGTGATATTTCAGATTATTTATTTTTATAAAATTTGTATTCAATGAAGTTGATTTTGCATAATATAACTTAAGATTATTTATATTTGCTCGTTACACGCTTTTTTTTTTATTTTTTTCATATTTTATAAAATGAATGTAATCAAAATGTTTTTTTTTAAATGATGATAGTGATCATGTTAAAGAATATATTTAATAAATTAATGATTAGTAAAAATTTTTTCTCGCTTAAAGAATTAAAAGTAATTTAACAAAAATATTGTAAACATCTTGAAACATCAGAAGTGAATTTGTCGAAATGGATTGCTTGGTGCATATGAATGATATAATATCATTATGATTCAATTGCTATATTTTATTATGTTTATGTTTCTAATGATGCAACAATGAAACATTAACAGAAAAAATAATTAAACAATATGTTCTATTTCAACGATTTTTAAAAAAAATTATAAAAAATTAATTATATTAGTGCAATTGATAAGTCAAACATACTCAGAAACTTCTATTCATATTAAATTTTTTCTTTCTTTTATAATCATTAATATTTATTTATGATATACTATTAATACATATCAACATATCTTTTTCATAGATAATAAAAAATTCTCAAATTTTATTTTTTTTTATGTCAAATTTAATTTCTCTTTGGAATCCTCTGTTCTTTATTATATTTGCATTTCATCACAATGATCATCACAATGCATCAATTAAATATGAATTATGCAATTTTCTTTTGCTGTTTAAAATCGCTTTAAAAAAATGAAATTAAGTTTTGAAAATTCAATTATTTTTTGTTATAATTTGTAAACTATAAAAAACACAGAAAAAGATTTAAAACAAAAGTTATTTCTTTTTAAGATTATCATTTGGTAAAACATTTATTGTTTATATAATTAAAAAAATGTTATAAATAAAAAAATTAATATTTTTTAAAATTTATTTTTTATATAATATAAAATTTTTTAAATTTATATATATATTATATATTATATTATATTATATTATATTATATTATATTATATTATATTATATTATATTATATATATATATTATATATATATTATTATATATATTTAATATAAAATTTTAATCAATAATCTAAATAATTACGTTAGATTTAAAAAAACAAATAGATTCTTATTATATTTCTAGATATAAAAATAATATAGCTATTTGATGTATATTCCAATGTGATTTCTGTCTAGAAGAAATTGTACGGAAATTTTTCGATTTATATTATATAATTAATTTATATATAATTATTATATAATATATTATATAATATAATATATATTATATATATTATTATATAATTATTATATAATTATTATATAATTAATTATTATATAATTAATTTATATTAATCTATACATGTATGGAATAATATCATTAAATTATCATTAAATTTCTTATTCATAATCAACTTTCGTAAAAAAAAAAATCAAAGTTAATATTTAGTTAATTATTTAGTTAATAATTTTTTTGAAGTTATTATAATATAATAAAGTTACATTTATTATAAATTACGATGTATTTACTTATATTATATATATGATATAAGAATGAATATATTGACGAGGAATCAATTAATTTTGAAAATTTAGTACAATTCATTTTTTTCGCAATAAAATTTTGCCGCTTCATTGTTTCATATGCGTCAATCATAGTATTATGTAATCTAGATAGAATAACAACTTTCTATTTGTAACATTATTAATAATATAATTCATTTTGTTACTTATATGCTTTCACTTTTATTCACTCATTTTTTATTGAATCCCTTTATTATCTGATAGATAAAAAAATAAAGAAATTTGATAATTACATTAATAATGATTACAAAAATAGAGATTTTATAAAATAGTTATATGTATAAATTTATTTTTTTTTGTTTAATAAAAAAAAAAAGTATATAAATTTCTCTACTTTTGAAAATTTAACAACGAAAATCAACAAGCTGCATAAATACACTAAAGTATTTATTAAAAAAAAAAAGTAATTATTTTGTTTTTTTATATCATTATATATTTATTTAGTTATTTAGGTATATATATAATTATTTAGGCTAATTGAACTTTACGTTGCTAATTAAAATTTTATATTGAAAAACTTAAAAAAATTATTTTTTTGTTTTTTTTATTTGTATAAACAATTAATAATAAATATAAATATAATAAATATTTTATTAGATAGCTGTTACGAAAAGAAATAATTTTTGTCTGACAATTTTTTTTGTATTTCTTATAATTATAATTATAACTCATAAGTTATAACTTGCAAATAAAATTGAAAAATAGCTGAATTTTCAAGGATTAATTTCATTTTTTTTAAAGTGATTTTGAATAGTAAAAAAAAAAAAAAAAAAATTACATAATACATATCTGCATAAGTACTATATATTTCCAAAATTTCATAATTTTTTGAATTTTCGAGATGAATTTTGGAGATCTTTTCTTGTAAACTGTTCCCTTCACGAATATTCTTATTGGGTACGATAGGAACCAAATCCTGATCAGTCGTATATTCAAATTTTGAAAATAATCAATTTATAAAAATGATGAAGCTAAAAGTCAAAAAATTGAATAAATACATCATTTCAATTGACTAACAATAGAAACAGTTGAACAAATATGACATGTACTTCAACAGTGGTCTATAAAGTCAAGATCTTATGATTATAAAAAAAGTTGCATGGAATAAAACTGAATTCAATATGTTAATGATGCATATAATGTGTAAAATATCTAAGATTATTCACACCCACAATAATATTGTAGTAATGAATGAAAACTTGTAAGTACATGTATATATGTGTTTGCTCTTTCGACTAAAATATATACTTGTGTATGTAGAAGCTGGTACTTGTGACAATGATGTATTTTCTTCATGATAAGTGGACTGTTTAG
The DNA here is from genome assembly GCF_014066325.1 of Apis laboriosa. NCBI lineage: Eukaryota > Metazoa > Arthropoda > Insecta > Hymenoptera > Apidae > Apis > Apis laboriosa. Next base: position 1,935,165 of record NW_025224229.1, read on the forward strand.
TGCGGTACGCGTGTCTTGCGTACGCTTGACGCTTGTACGCTTATACGAAGGCTTGATTTCTCAATGTCATAGTAGGTAATCATGTATCGACAGTCAGAGCACGATGTGTTACAAGAAAAGTACTTATTTCTCGTATTTGATAGTCAGAAATATGTTTACAACAAGCATTTAATTAGACTTTCTTTTAAATGAGGTTCGTATCCTTAGAAAATGCCTTCCTAATTTAATTGGAAGAATCATGTTTTCCAACTGAGGTATATGTAATAATTAATAAAATAATATCGTGCCTGAATTGCAACAACCCCAAGTTAGAGAAAAATTTATCTCGAATTTATCAGTGTATAAAGATATTATGATGTTGATAATTAGAGATTAATTAGCATATATTTATTATAAATTTTCTTGAACTAAATGATGTTGGTTGCCATTGAGTCAACCATATCTGGATGTCACCCTTGGGATCGGGTTCCGTTCCAGTCAGGCTGAACATTAAAAGTATATAACTATCGACTAAACTCTTCTCAAAAACGAGTTTTCTCAGTAGTTTTCTCAAATAACATCATTCTTTGTTTAGGCTTAATAGAAATCGGCAACTGATAATAATAGAAAAAAAAGTTTCCATATGAGGATTTTCTTCGAATAAGTTATAAATCTCGCAAGCAATAAGTGCTCGCGAATAGAGAATATCTATACTCTAATTGTATAATTTAATTTTTAATTAATGAATTTCAGAAATAGATCATTTTTTGACGTAACAGCCCAATTTTTTAACACATTTTATTCATTTGTCAATAAGTTTTAGTATTCATTAAAAAATGTATTCAACTGAGTTGCAAGCCATAAATGCATTGCTGTTTTCATTAAATATGAATTTTTATCCTCGTAGGTTTATTTTTAACGGATGAAATAAGTAATAATAAAGATAAAACAAGATCAGAATTACGACAAAGATTGCGTTAACATCTTAAAACGAAATTTTTGAAAGATAGCATTGTACAGACATGTAATATTACTATCTTTTTTTATAAATCATAATTAAAATAGTTACTGTTTTTTACATTACAATTACTGTAGTATACAAGTAAACTATATAATACATTCAAATCTGCATAATAGTTGCATAATAGATTGGAGAAACAATAATCTTGTAAAAAGATTGGTAAGACAATATAATTAAAATTTTAATATGATGAGAATATGGATAATTTTTTATTATCTTTATATATTTTTTATATAGATACCGAATTTTATATCGAATCTGCAATCATCAAAGCATTTACTAATAATGTAAGAGCAAAATGAAGATGTCTTTGTTATTTTTGTAGCATTGCAAGATATAGAGAAAATGTTCTATTATTATTATTCTATAAAAATCTATATAATATAAAATATCCTTTCGTATCACAACTATCATGATTACGGATAGCCTAGATAAGGATTTAAGTTGAATTATAATATGAATTATAATTCTAGTAACATTGCAAAATAAATGAGTTTCTGAATTCAGTTAATCTTTTCAGAAAAAAATGTATAACAAAGCAGAGAGTTTTTAAGAGTTTTTCGTACTAAGAAATGCAATCGTGCAGATTTTAGCCGACTATTTTGCATTCTTTTTTTTTTTTTTTAAATGAATACTAATATCTATGATTTTTTTTTTTAAATGAATACTAATATCTATGAAAATTTCCTCTCTATATATAAAATTATATATATAAAATTAAAAGTATCATCAAGAGATTGTTTAGTTCAATGCAACAAGTTCACATATTTTTATAAATATAATTTCTGAATTATTATAATTTATTATAATTTTGTATATAAAGAGCATATCATGTTTCTCAATAATTGTTAATCTCAATATTATAACCTTCAAATATAATATATGAACGTAAATAAATAAATACTACTAAAAAATTCTAAATATAGATTTTTATCTTTAGAAATATTTAAAATTAATTATATATATAAAAATTATTTGTAATGTTAAAAAATTAAAAAAAAAAAAAAAACAAACATGTAGAAATTTAGAAAATTATTTTTTAAAACTATATATAAGAATTTATTATAAAAAACTTTGTAAATTTATTATATAAAAAATTTATTATATAAAACTTTGTAAAAGATGAATTCGTATATTTACTTTCATTATTCATAATATGTATACATTCATAATATGCTATATTTATAATATCTTACATAAAATTTATTTCTAATTATTTGATTATCTTGTGTATATTTTTTATTTTTTTTAAAAATATAATACATCAATTTTATGTATTGGCAAATTAACAATGATTTAAATAAGATAATAATATCAACAATAGATTTGTGACAATTTTTGAATTCAAATTCATCACAAGATCATAGTATATTAGATTATTAAATTTATCTTGCTATAAATTTAAAAATACATAATTTTAAAAAATATAATTTCTTTTTAAATAAATATTGACAAGAATTTGTTAAAATATTTTTTGTTCAAATTATCAAAGGTGTCTGAAAAAATTGATTATAATAAAGACTGATTTATGATTCAGCAAATATGTATTATGTAATATTTTTCTTCTATTCTTTTTTCATAAAATCAAAATTAATTTTTAAAAATTTCAAAAATTATTTAAAAATTATAAATAAAATTTTGATATTTATTACAAGTTTTTTTTTTAAATATAGAAAAGAAGTATTTTTTAATTTTCTTTATTCTTTTACGATATATATTTTATGAATGTAACTAATTTGAAAATTAAGATTGACAACTAAAATTAAAAATCATAATAAAATATTAAACATTTTTAATTTAGATAATATTATACAATTATTTTAATAATAATAAATAATACTTGTTGATTTCAAAGACAATTAATTGTGCAATAATGAAGAAAAAATGAAGAAAAAATTATTTTTTAAAAAATTGAAAAGTTATGTAATATTTCTTTAATTATTAAGTTTTGACATTCAACTACGAATATAATAATGAAAGAAAAACTTTTTAAAATTAAAAAAGTTATATAAATAATTTTTCTTTAATTATTAAGTTTTGATAAGCTCAGAATCATGCTCATGTTCAGAATCCAATATTAATTTTATATATGTGTCATAAAATATTTTGTACTTTATTTTTTTATTTTTAAAGATTTAAATATAAAATATAATAGTTTTTATAAGATAATATATTTACAAAATTATAAATAATTTAATTTATTGCAAATTGCATAATCTATTTTAATCATTCTAATCTTTTTTTAATTTTATCATAAAAAATACGTATTTTCAAATAATAAAAAAAAAAATTTACAATTTTTAAAATAATTAATTATTTACTAAATAAAGAAATAAAATCCTAAAACATGCATTGTAAAATTAACATTTTAAAGTTATAATTTTTTATTTCACTTAAAGTGATTTATATTTATTCAATTGCAGAACTATATATTATATAAAAACAATGAATTGTTTTATAATTTGTTTTTTTATTGATTATTTTTTATTTTTTATTTTTATTTTATTGATAAAAAAATTTCTCTATATATTCTCCTTTTATTTCCACTACATATTTTGATATTTTCATATAGAATTATATGTATATTTTATATATATATATTTTAAAAAATTTTTGGATATATGATGTTTTAATTATATATATTCTAAAATAATTTGTTTTATATAGTTTTGTTATATATAGTTTTTTGTAATCAATAATTGCAAAAATTAATAATGTGGCAACATTATATACTACAATAATTCTTTGTTATAATATATAAACCAGAAAGACAGATAATTCATTATTTATTTGTAGCATATGTAATAATAATATACAATAATTCAAATAATAAACTTATATTTATTTTAATCCAAATAAAAAATATTATTTATAATTTTAAAAATATTAATTTTTTTGACTATGTTTATTAGAATTTTTTTTTTTATATAGAAAATAATATCTATCTGAACATCATGAATCTTTTCTTTATTATTCCTATATATTAATTTTTATTTAAATTATGAATATGATTTAATTGTGATAAATAAAAATCTATTTTAATATAAATTAAAAATTATTCTAAAATTTAAAAAATTTTCGAATAAAATAAATAATTATAAAAATAATAAATAATTAAAAAAATCAATCATTTAATTTTCAAAATATGAATTATTTTTTATTACATGAATTTGGATATATAATAATTTCTAGATAAATATTTTTTTTGATACAAGATTTTCATTATGCTATCATATATTTGAAAATTAAGATGAAAACAAAAAATTAATTTTTTTGATTTTTCCTTTATTCAGACTTCTTCAACTTCAATTCTAATTAAAAATATCTTAATAATTTAAGATATAATAAAATAATATTAAATAATTAATAATGATTTCATAAAAATTTAATAGAAGATATAAAAATATAAATTTCTATTAATGATTGATTCATCAAAATTGATAAAATAATTAGTTTGATTTATTACTATATATTTAAATAAAACCAGATGTTATTCATCCTTGATGTGATCTCTTATTCAATTATTCATTTATAATCATTCGTTTTATGAGATAATTAAAAAACAATAGTTTAATTATGTTTTGTTTAGATAAATATAGACAAATTATTTTGCAATCAGAGATATATTATAAGAAACTATTGTATATTTTATTTTATATGAAATGAAAAATACTTTATTATTCTATTTGAACATTTTTCCATATTTAAATAAAGACACATATATTATATATGAATTATTGAAAATATATTGATTTTTATAAACTAATAAAAAAATTATGAAAGTCAAGTGATATTTAAATAAATACTAATAAAGTAAAAAATTACCTTATCACATTTATCCTGTTTTTCAACTTTAGGAGTTTTTGAAGATAATAACGGCACAATAGGTACTGGTTTAGGATACGTAATTGGTGCTGCAAGTGCAGATGATAAAGGCGGTGCAACGGTACTTGGAACTGGCGAACATATCTCTTTGTCTTGTTTAATCGCTTTTGGTTTATCTCCTTTTTCTTTCTCCATTTTTTCATGTTTTGTTATTGAAAGCGTTGCTTCGGTAGAAGTGGGTACTGAAGGAAGTTTATCCCGATCGACAGATTTAGATTTTGGTAAAGTAGAGAAATCTTCAGATTTTGGTGGTAAATTTATAAAACGAGGTGGTAATGGTAAATTTGACATTGCTGGATGAGGGCCACTACCTCTTCCTATAGATAATGGAAATCTAGGAAACATAGGATGAGGTATTAAACCAGGTGCTGGAGGAAATGTTGGAAAAAAGGGAAATGGGAGTGTTGGTGGAAAACTTGGTTCTTTGGAAATCTGAGGTTCAGGTGCCTGTGGAGTTTTTGGTCGATCTAGTATATCCTGTTCTGGTACATCGTTGATACTTTTTGTCTGAAAAAACGGTAATCGCATATCGGCGATGTCTTTCGATGTCTTCTTCTAAGCAATTAATAGTGCTTACATACATGTACACGCAAGCGTGCACGTTAATATTATATAATGCTATATCTGAATAAAAATGAACCTACCTTTTTTGGACTAACATAATGCTTTGGACTTCTTGATTTTATTTCCCGTTTTTTATTCAATTTTTCCTTCCTCTTTTTTTTATGATCTGTAGGTGTCGTGGGCATGTTTAATTCTGGAGTTCTTGGAGTGCTAGGAGTACCTGGTGGTGACATATCATCAAACATATAAACATCTGATCCTGGACTTTGTAAATCAATTAATTCTCCTCCATCTGGTTGAAGATGGACATCTGGTGTATGTGGAGTCTTTTTTTCTTCTCGTTTTACATCAATATCATTACGGAGTGTTTGTTTGTCGATATTTTCATCAATCACTAAAGCAGGTGAACTTTCTCTTGAATCAAGTTCTTTATACTTATGTTCTGATATATCTTTATCTTTATCCTCTCGTGGTTTTGAAATCTTTTTAAAAATATTCAACTTTTGTTTATCTGGTTCAGATGGAAGTTTATCAATATTGTCTTCTCTTCTTTCATTAGATGGTGGAGATCTACCAGTAAGATCAATTATTTTTTCTGGTTTTGTTTTTGGTTGTGTAGTTTTCTGTAATTTTGGACTACCAACTGTTTTAGATGATATTAATTTAGGAGTAGATGGTCTGCTTGATGAACTAGGCATGGTACTTTGTAATTTTCCACCTATTGATTTTAAAGGCTTTAATTTTGCTAATTCCTTCATACCAGCTAATTTTTTAATTTTATTATCATCTGTTTTATCTGGTTTAAATAATTCTTTAGCACGATTCTTTTTCTTGTTTTCTTTATCAAGTTTACAATCTTCTAATCCTTTCTTTATAATCTTTTTCGGTTTTTTGTCGTATTTTAATTCTGGAGGTACCATAGGATAAGAACTAGGTTGTGGTGAATCTGAACGAGTTTGATGTGGTGTCCTTGCTTCAGGTAGTTTTCCTTCTCGAGCAGGTGATAGAAAACCTGAAGTAGTCATCATGACACTATGAATTTCACGTAACGGTCTACCCTCTTCTAATACTTTTACACGCTTTACTATAGGACTTTCAAGTGAGACAGGATCTCCTGGTCGTTTAAAAACTACTTGAGGTGATATTCTATGAGGAGATATATTCATGGAACTATTGCTTGATGTTCCATTACTCAATGTTAAGTCAGATGATCCATTCATTATATTTTCTGCTTTCTCTACTACATATTCCTCTATAAAATAATAATATGTTCTATTTTAATGTTAACATTTTTTGAATTCTTATATTTAACTGTTATAATATAAGTTTATATAAATTATATAAATTTTATTTTTTTGAGCAATTTAAAGCTAGAAATCAAATATTCTATATTTTAATTAGTTACTATATTAATAATAATATAATATAATAATAAAAATAAAGATTTATTTATGTTATTTTATGTTATATAAAGTATTTTTTTACATGGATAATTATCTTATATATTAGAATATATTTAATAAATAATTTTTTCAAAAATTCTCTAATAAAATAATATATTAAAATATAATTTTATTTTTATATTTTTATTATATGGTTATGTTTTTAAATAAAAAAGAAAGTTTATTTAATGTGTGCAATTTTTTATAGTATACATATATATCTACTGACAAAAATTAAGAAATAAATGATTTACTTTTTTTTTTTAATTTATATAATCATTAATATTTATTATTTGAATTTCTTTATATTAAATTATATTGAAATTTTTAATGAGATCAATAAATTAAAATTGAAGATTTGTATATATTAATAAACAATTTTTTTTAAAAAATATATTAACAAATATGTTACAGAATTGTAATGTACCACTTAATTTTTCATTTAAAATTAATCTATCTAATGTCATTTGCGAATAAATTGAATTTATTTTTATGACTTGATATACTTTTAGATTCAATAACATATAACAATAACAATAATAATTGAAATAATTTACTTTTTATCAAATTCAAACAAAACTCTTTGATTCTTTTTCGAAACAAGTACATAAATAAAATTATATATATCGCGACATTTTAAAAAATTATATATTTTCATTTTTTAATAAAAAAAAAAATAAACATTCTCATCATTTTAAATAATAATGTTTCAAATTTTTTTTTCAAATTAATTAAAATATTTCTTGTGAAAGAAAATAATTTAAAATATGATCAAGTCCATTCCAGATTTGAACGTATTTAAGATTATATATATATTATATATATATAGGACTTTCAAGTATATATATATATATATTATATATATTATATATATATTATTATATATTATATATATTATATATATTTATATATATATTATTATATATTATTATATATTATATATATATTATATAGCAATATTAATTAAGAAACTTTTTTTTAAATAAAGTAAAATTAATGTAAAAAGATATGAAAACATGATCAGAAACATAACTGAATTTTATATTTGATAGATTAAATTTAATTAAATATAGATATTATATATTAAATTTAATTATTATCCAATATTTTATTAGAATATCATGAAAATTATAGATATTCATAGATCATTGTTTTTGTTAAAAATAATTTATATAATTTAATTAAAATATATTTCTTAGCTTTTCTTGATTAAGTTATAGCTTTTATTTGTTTGTTTTAATTTAATATTATTTTTTATAAAAACATATTCTAAAAAGAATTTATTATTATATTTAAGTATTTAATTATTATATTTAAGTATTATAATTATAAAGAATTTATTGATATATATATTATATCTCTATATATATTCAACTTCACTTACTGATCTCAAAAGATAAAAAATATAAATTCATTTCAATTCAATAAATTTGTTTCTTAACTTTTATTAATTTTATTAGCAAATGTTTATATAATTATATAAATAAAATATCAAATAAAAAATGAAAGTATTATAAATTAATTTTTTTAGAATCAAATGATCAATATCATTTTTATATTAATTTTTTTATTATTGAAATAGTTTTTATCAAATTGAATAGTATTTATTTGAATCATTTTCTTTTTATTATAATCAAAATTATACCGAAAAATTTGTTCTGAATAGAAACATCGAAAAGAGGAAAAAAAAAAAAAAAAAATGACAAAATAAAAAATATCAGAATAAATGATTTTCTGTTGTAACTCTATAATTATAAGTGATAAAAAAAATTTAAATAAATAAATATCATTCATAAATATCATTTGATAAAAGCTACCTCAATAACAAAAAAAATATGCATATGCAGATGCAGATGCGGACATATAAAAATATAAGAAATATAAAAAAAAAATCTCTGTAACAATAACAATCTCTTTTTATAAATATTTAGAAAAAATTAAGCAGCTATTATACATAGGAAAAAATTGATTAAAATTTTATTTTCTACATATCTAAAAATCATCAAAATCTATAAGAAAAACTTTTTTTTAAATAATTTTTTAAATAATTATCATTATATTTTATGTTATTAAAAAATTCAACAAAAAATAATATGTTTTTATTTAATGCATATATAATATATATTAAATACATAAACATATAATACATATATAATATATATATGCATTATATATATATGCATATATAATATATTATATGCATATATATATATTTAATGCAATAATTTTACATTACCAAAATATCTCATTGCAAAAAGGTCAATAAAGAAATGATAGTACAAAAGTTTTTTATAATAGAATTAATATTTTCAAATTAATATCATAATTATATTAATTTAAATAAAAATTTAAAAGAAATAGTATTAAAAATATTTTTTTTTATCTTTCAAGAATTCAAAAAATAAATATAAAAAATAAATTGTTATAAACTAATAAAAATAAATTAATAAAAATGAAAAAATTGAATATAAATTTTATAAAAACTTATGCAGTTATGCAAAAGTTTCATTAATATAATGAAATAAATTAATTATTTTAAAAATTTTGCAATTAGTATTTAAGAATGTTAGTAATTATATCGATAATCTCATAAACAATATTTTATAATATTTGAATAAAGAAGCTGGAATAAAACTTTATAATTTATAATATTAACTAAATATTTTTAAATTTTAAATTTATTATGTATTTTATTGTTATGTATAGTATATTTTTTAGTATATTTTTCTGCAAAAATTAATTGACATTTTTGTTAAATATAGTTATATAAATAATATCAAATATAAATTTCAATTATTTATTAAATAATTTATAAAAAAAAATGATCTACTAGAAAAATATATTATAAATAAAACTTAAATATATTTACTATATAATTGTTTTTTATTATCTATTATATATCTTTTCTTTTTTTATTAAATATTTTTTTAATTTTGTTATTAATTTGAAATCAATAGTACAGTACTAAAATATATAATCATTTTATTTAATTTGGTAGACTTTTAATAAAAAAATTTTCTGTAATGAAATTTTAACATGTTATCTTTTTAAATCCTAAAAGTATATGAAATATATTAATGATTTCAAATATTTAATCAATAGTTTATAATGATAGTGATATAATTTTCATTATGTATACATTTATTTTTATTTTTGATATTTTTTGAAATATATTAAATAATTATATTAACTTAAAATATAAAAATATATAATACAATCGTTTTCATTAATATTTGAATATTGCAATGTATAAGAAATTATTTATTTCTATGTGTATTTGTGTGTATAACATAACTTGCATTTTATAATGTGATTGTTTTTTAATATAAAAATATTCATATATCATTATCTAATATATTAATATAAATTTGAAATATTATATTATAAAATATATATTATAAAATATTATATTGTATATTATTGAATAATTTTAATCATATGAGTAATTTAAATAATAATTTCAATAAAAAATAATTTGTATTAGATCTCCAATATTAGTAAAAAAATTAACAATGAATTTTCTTTTTATTAATCATTTATTATAATTATAAAGTTTTATTCTTTTTATTTTAAAATGTTAATGTTTAATTTTTATAATATAGTATTTATAATATATTTTACCTTCTGTATCAGGAAACATGGCTGGTAAATGTTCATGTATATGTACAGGTCTTGTTACAACTTCTCGACTTCCAGGTTTTAAAAAATTCAAATGATTTTCACGTTGAATTGGAAATTTAGGTACTGCTATAGGACATGGAACAGAATCTACATTTTTAATATATTCTGTTAATTCTTGTATATCAATATTCATATTTTGAAATGCTAAACCTAAGTCATCAAGATTTGCTTCTGTTCTTCCCACTGAAAAAATATTTAATGTTATATTTTAAAATAAAATAAAAACTTTAAATATAATAAACTTTATCTTATAAAAAAATCTTATTTGAAAGAATAATTAGAAGCTGATAATATTATTATCAAAAATTATAAATAAAATATATCAAATATATCAATACAATATTATCAATATCATATATTAATATATAAAAAATCAATTTTATGGAAAAATTATGACTTATACTTCTATCATAATTATTAGCCGATTAAAAAAGGCTTGGATAAAAGAAAGTTTATTATATAATTCAAATAAAATTAATATAATTTGTATAACTTCATAATGAATTATATAAATAATAATGAATTATATATTATATCAATAAAACTAATAGTATTTGAATTTTCAATAAAATCTTTATATCATTTCAAAAATGCTTACAAATTTCTGCATATTGATGAGTGAGTTTTGAAATTCGCAAAATATATTCTTGCATAAGATCAACCATAAATTCTAACGGTGTAGAATTAATTGAATGCCATCCAATTATTTGACATATTTGAGCAACCACCATTCTTAAAACACTCCTACTGTATTCTGTTGACATCTTCAACTATAAACAATAAAAAATTTACTTTCCCGAACATAAAGCTTTGAAAGTTTTTTTTTTACTAATTAATAGAACTTAACAAATAGAGTCCAAATTAATGTTAGGAATATATGAAATTGAAAGTTATATATATGTTTAAAAATGCTTTATTTTACGGATTACATTGGCCGCCATATTGGCTTCTCTTACTGTCCATGTTTGTAGAAATGATAGATACTATGATGCTTATATTGTTATTATTGTAATTAATCATTATAATTTTGGTTGTTCAAGAATTGTTTCATATTTTACCATTCATGGTTATCACGGATCCTTTGGATTCGCAGAATGACCAAGCTTTCCATGAATATATATTAAGTACATCCCGCCAAAACATTATCGCGAACATCGGTTCACTGACATCACCAGTTATCGACAATATGCATGTGGCGCCATTATAGGGAGAAAATGAGAATGGATTCTTTTCATTGGCTGGGCAGTGAGAAAAGCTAATATGGCCGTCAATATAACCCGTAAAATAAAGCATTTTTAAACACGCATAACTTTCGATTTCTTGTATTTCTAAATTAAAATTATAATTTTTGAAATCTATTCGTCAAATCTTATCAGTTTGTGAAAAAACATTAAAATTTTTATATCCGGAAAATTAAAACTTTATCCTTAAAAATAACAATTTAATAAATTATTTTCATTATCTATGTAAGTATTATTTAATATAAAATTTTGTTTTAACTTACCAACATAAAAGAAATTGTACAAGTTCTTTAATTCTTCTGTTTATTAATTTAAAATATTACATACATACATTTCTACTACGTTATTTTCATTCAGCACTTCGATATTAAGTCACAGGTTAAGTTGTGTCATTCATTTCGAAAATAATGCACATTTCATTTATGAAATATAACAAAGTAACACATTTGATACAAAACGAAATACGTTCCCACTGTCTTCATATTTTCTTTTAAACATATTTTTACTTCGTAACCATTGATGCATATTATACACCGTACACTATAATGGCGGATAATTTCTTCAGTCATAGAAGTAAAAAAGATAGCGTCATCTTAGCTCTATTTAAATTATTTACATTAAAATATATAATCTAACCAGATATAAGATTTACAAATATTTTATTTCTTTTATTATCAATGTTCTATTTATTATTTATATTTATATCGATTTTATTGCATGAATATAATTTAGTACTATGTAACTATAAATAAATTTCGTAGTAAATTTTACAAAAAAAAATACAATTTTTGCAAAAAAATTATTTTTCTCTTTATAGAGAAATATAAAAATATTATATCTCATATTTATATATTTTTTATACAATTAATAGAATAATATTAATAATCTGAATATTTTGATATTTGATATTTATAAAATCCACAAACTAATAAATAGACAGATAACTCTGATATGTACAAATATGCTAGTAATACTATAGTGAATATAGCATATTTTTGTTTGTATATAATGGCGGGATTTTTGAATTTTCATATTTTTTATAAATTAAATAAAATTTATATTTATAAATATAATTTTAGATTATCTGATAAATTCTGCTTTTAATGCTAATAATGATATTATTTATATCAATATTTTAATCATTATCATCAATGCTTCACTTAATTTTTTTAATAAATATTAATATTTTAACTTTTTGCAATATTTTTGCATTAATTAAAAATATAAATTTTTTTTAAAAAACTTTAATGAATAAAAAGAAGAATTTTTCTAGAATTCTTTTTTCTTCTTTTTATCAGTTTATTCTCAAAAATAATTTTTTTATCATTGCTAAATTTTTTTTTCATCTTATTGTTATCAAATGTTTTATTAATAGTTTTTTTTATTTTATATGAAAACATATTCATACAATATAAAAATTCATATATATAAAATATATAATAAAGTATAAATATACATATAAAAATATAACGTGCGTGCATGTTTCGAGTTTTTGAAATGATTTAATATTTTAAATTTTTAATACTAAATTTTTAATATATAATTATATTTAATTTTTAATATAATTATCTATATTCGTTATTATAATTAATATAAATAAAAAAAATTGAAAAATAAAAATAATCTAATTTAGTAACTTTTTTCAATTTTGATAATGTTATTCTAAAATAATGTTTTTTTGTTGTTTTTTAAAAGATTTATTTTATCACTTATTTTATTATTAAAACAGAATTTCAATTGGAAGAAAAAATTGAAAAAATATATTTTTAATTTTAAAAAACAATACGAAAATTGAAACTTAAAAAATCTAAATTGAAAATTATAAAATATAAATTAAAGATTATTTAATATTGATGTTAGCGAAGTATTTCAAAATAAATAATATTAGAATTTTTAAATGTTGTAATAATTAAACCAAATGTAATTTAATGATATTTAAAATTAGTAAAAACGTATTCTACTTATTTGAAAAAATAAGAAAGTATTTTAGTTATTTTTATGCTTCAATGAACATTTTCAATTTTTGGATTTAACAGATATGTTGATAGTTTTGCTATAAAAAATATGCTATATATATATATATATATACATATTTGAATATGTACTTGCGAATATATGAAGTGTGATATCACGGACAAATCAAGTATATAGAATTTTTTTTTTTATTTTGTAAAATCTATTTTTTTAAATTTAAAATCTTATTTTAGTAATGATAAAATATAAAATAAAATAAAAGATGTTCTAGAAATTCTTTTATATAATATATAATATAAAATATATATATAAGCATGATATTAGATAAAAATAAAAATAAAAAAACCATATAAATTCCTAATAAAATAGTTTTTAAATTCTTACATTAAAAATAGTAGAAATTGTTATAATTAGTTTTTATAATTCTAGGATTGCCAGAGAAGACTCTATTAGTTGATATAGATTTATAAAATATAGATTTTTAAAGTCTTACATGATTCTAATTTAGAAATAGAAAAAGCTAACTAGAAAGAAATACAATACGATTGCTATGCCGCCTATCAAGATGTATGTATTAATAATGTTGATTATGAATATGAATTTTATGAATTCTTTTACTAGTATTCTTATAAAGTGAAAATTCATTGATTTTTTATATTTTATTTTAAAAGATTTAAATTTTTAATAAAATCTCAAATAAGATAAATATTTAATACTTTCATATCAATATAATTTTAAAATTTATTATTTCTTGAAAAATATAAATTTATAAAATATAAATATAATTTATTTTATTATAAACATGCTAAATATATTTATTAATCTTTTATTTTAATAATTATTATTTTGGAATGAACTTTTTTTGGAATGTATTGATATAATATTATAAATAAACTAATAATGAATATTTTGGATAGTAGATTTGGTTTGGTTTTGATAATAGAATGACTATTTTTGGTCCAAGTTCAATCATTGAAATTATTGATTTAAGATATGCATTAAATATTTCTACATTATTTTTTAATTAAAAAAATTAATTTATTTTTTAATTAATTAAAAAAATAATTTTAAAAATAATAATAAAATACTTTTTAAATTATGAAATAAACTAAAAAACTAATAATGAATTGAGTAGGAATATTGATATAGAAGTTCTGTGATGAGTAGGAATATTAATATGGAAGTTCTGTGATGAGTAGGAATATTGATATGGAAGTATTTTCTCTTTCTTTAAAAAAATCATATTACAAACACATTTTGAAATATTTTCTACATTTTGAATTTACATGATTGTAGAAATGAAAACTTCCTATATAAAACAAAATATAAAATTATATTGTGGTATAGTGAATAGTATTTCCATAATAATATAATGTTTTTTTTTTATAAGAGATTATATGATAAATATAAAGAAGAAAAAGAAATTTCAAAATGTAAAAAAAATTGTAATAAGATTTATAATTGAATTAACTAAGTATAGCAATTTTAATTTTTAAATTATTTTATTAAAATGAATCAATTGTTTAATTTCAAAATAATATTTCTTTAAAAAAAATAAAAATTTCTATAAAAATAAAAAATGTCATAAAAACTTAATTTTAAGCCCAACAATAATATTATAAAATAAATTAATCAATAAGAGCATAGATATGTTCAATATAAAAAATTTATTTAAATATGTCGATGAAAAAATATATAAATATAGATATATATTAGATTTCATTATTTTTCATGATGAAAATTAATAATTTTTCTGCAAATAATAAATTTAAATTTTAATATTTATAGATATAATATATGGAATATACAAAATAATAGATAAATATAATTTCAATAGATAAATATAATTTGTTTCAAAAAAATATTATAAGCATTTATATCAATAACGCTAGAAAGATAGAATTTATTTAGTTTCTTATTTATTGAAAAAATTGTTTTTCTATGCATTTATTATTCCATACATTTATATTATGTATGTATTGTTATTTTATATTATATTATTATATAATATTATATTATATTCAATATTATATATTATTATAAATTANGTAAATATTTGTCTATATATATTAAAAATTTCTTGTACTATTTATATTCCTATTTTTTAAGGTTATTCCTAAAAAAATATAAAAAACAAAATATTTTAAGATAATTATGATTATCATTATGTTGCACTTTAAAAAATTTTTTTGATCCAGCTATTATAATGATTATTAGAATGTATCAAAAAAATGTTAAATCAGTTATAAATTTATTATCGATTCAACGAGTCATTAACGAGCTAAAAACAGATATACATAAGCAAGACTATTTTCATAGTAGAGATGTGATGGAAAATTTTTCATTTTTTTTTTATAGATATTAAGAACGAAAAATAAACAAAGGAAGATAAAAAAAAGAATGAACATAAATCAAAAAAAAAGTGTGAATCGAAAAAAAAAATGAAAAATTGAATTTATTCATATCTAATTATTAAATGTACAACTTCGACAATTATTACGAACGAGTTTTGAAAAAGAATTCAAAGAAACAATATCTTAGAAGAATCTGAAAAAAAGAAAGTTAAATGATAAATTCCATTTTCTATTTTTGACAAAAACAATTGCAATTGGTATAGCATATTAATTTACGTTAATTTATTTATATAAATATAAGTTATAATTTACAATTACACATTTACAATTACACATTTATAATTAAATATAAAAATACAATGCAATAATATTTATTTTATGAATTTGACTTTAGTAATATCAGCCAATATCACTTATAACTACTCTTTCATATACAAATAAGTGTTTTTTTTTACAACTGATGATTCAATTTGTTAATTACGCATTAGACGTATATTTATAGTTACCCCAATTCGAAAAAAAAATATAAATTCGAAAAAAAAATAAACATATAAAAATAAATAAGATTTAACATATTTGAAAATTTTAATTGTTTATATATAAAAACTTATTTACAATTTTTAAATCATATTAATTTTATATTTCAAAATTTTATGAGAAAAATATTTTTTAATATCATTACAATTTTTAAATTCAATGTTCTATTGTTAGAAACTATAGAAATCAATTTTACTAAATCAATTATTATTTTAGATAAATTTAAATTAAAATTTAATAGGATAATAGTTATAAATAAATAAAAAAAATTGATATTTATAATACTATCTTTTTTTTTTTAATTCAAGAAAAAGAATAATTCTCTGTATATAATATCTGAGTTTTAAAATCAAATAAATAAAATATAAAATATTAGCGAGAAATATTTATTTTGAAATAATGCAAAGATAATCGAATTTTATTTATTATTCAAATGCAAATGTAAAAAGATTTGTTCAATTATCAATAACATAATTACCAAAAAACAAATATAAGATCCGAAATGATTATTATAATATAGAGGATAAAATTAAGTTTAAAAAATAAAAATCAAAATATATTACATAACATATTAAATAAAATATTACATAATATTAAATTTTAGATGAAATATTATATTATTTAATTTCACTATGTACAAAAAAAATAGTTATTTCAGAAGATTTGATTGTCAGATAAAACTGATAAAAATATAATATCCGACAATGAGTTCAGATATTATATTGATATTATAATGTAAAATACATTATATATTGTGCAAAATAAAAGAATGATGTTTTGATTGTTAATCAAGATTGATCTTCTCAATGACTATTTCAAACAACAAAATTTCCATAAAATTATTTTTGAATTTTAAGGTTAAATTTTTTATTGTTGCAACTTATTTTTTTTTTTTATTATATGTTTTAGATTACATGCACTTCAAGTGCATATTATTAGTGACTACGATGAAGGGACTCAATAACTGTTAACTAAAGTAATGATATAGGCCAATGTCTTTCAAAAAGTTTACTTTCATTGCAGACTCTTCTTCTTGTAGCTTGCCAAGTGAATTCGGTAATTTGTGTTAGCTTCTTTGGATATTAAACTTTGGGCACATTAAAATATGTTTTATAAAATTTTATAGAGTTCCATACATCGCAAATATTATAAATATTTGATTCGCTTTTGGTAATAAAATGAGAATAAGTTAAATTCGTGCAGTCTATTTTTGATCTTATTAATATAACTTAATATTTTCTGTTAAGTGTCAATGCCGGATTAAAATCAATTATATTATTCTGAATTTCATACAATTTGGTAGGTCTTGAGTTTTTCCATTTCACGTTACTGTTATTATTTTAATGAAGAAGTTTTGAAGGTTTTTATAAAATGCAGATTCATAATTTGATGTAGATCTTGGATAAGATTAAGATTTTATAAGATTTTATTAGAATTTGAATTTGGCTCTCCAGTTTTTTGATGCGATGTTTTTTAAGATTTATCTTCTATAATACTCGATAAGATTTTTAGATAGGGAGTCAAAACATGTTTTCCATTGAATATTAAACCAAGAAACTGTTCTTTTAATTAGATCTCCGCTAGGTATAATTGTAATTAATGATCTCGAGTTTTTTTATTCTTAAAAAAGATAATTATTGTGGTTTTGTTTCAAGAAAATTTGAAATCAGTTTGTGAACTGAATTCTTATAGTTTATTCAAGCTTTCCTGTAAAATTTATTGATTGATACTTCTTATATTTTTAGTAGTGATGAAGAATGTACAATGATCAGGAATATGATATATTTGATTGGTCTTACAAATTTTTTTTTAAATTTTTTGTGATGTCGTTTATTGCGTAAAGAATAAGGTAATGCTTAGGATTGATCCTTGTGGTACACCATTTAAAATTTCGATATTCTTTGATATTTTGTCATTTACTTGGACGTAGATATGCTTGTTTTAGAAAGTTGAATATGAAATTAAGTATGTTTCCATCTATATTCCATTCTTTGAGTCGTTCTATTATCTAATGTTTTCAAAGCATATCGTACGCTTTTTCTATATCTAGACATACTAGTATCAAATGTGATTTATTAAGGAAGGCCATGCAAATGTTTGAGTTCAACGTTGTAAAACTGTTGATTGTTGATAATGCTGTCTAAAATCATTTTGATTTTTTTTCAATAAATTGTTACGCTCTAAGTACCATAATCTTTTGTTTAATATTTTTTCTAGTAATTTATATAGACAACATGAAAACCTGTTATATAGATATATGTGTGAACAATAGGTTATCAGGACAATTTTTGTTTTTCCTAGATTTTGATTATTATTGGACCGACTATGGTTTCACGTCATTTATCAGGAAAAACCCTATTTAATCATATGTAGTTGTAAATTCCCAAAAATAATTTAATCTTTGACTAGATAATTATTGAATAAAAATGTTAGAAATATTATCAGGTTATAATAATATTATCTGAGATAAAGTTCTTGATAAATTTTATTTCTGAAGTTTAGTAATCAATATTTTAAAATTAAAAGGATGATTTCTAAGATTTCTAAGATAGTTTATCTTGAAATTTCTTCTGTCTTTTCTTTGAATTTAAGAAAGTTTAAAATTTTCATTGTTCGAGTTTTTTGCAAAATTAGCGAAAAAATTAGTAATCTCTGTGGAATTATGGTATTATCAAGATTTTTTATTGATGTTGAAAGTTTAGTTCTTTATTCCATTTATTTTCTTTAATTTGTTCTATTACATAAGATATTTTTTGTTAATGATGTTATGTAATCAATCCATGAACTTCTTTTTGTTTGTCTAAGAATTTTTCTTGCTATAGCTCTTATTCATTTTGAATTTAATTAAGTTTGCAAATGTTTTATGCTTTTTGTATATATTGAAAGCATGTTTCTTTTCTTTGATTGCTTTTTGGCATTCATCTATCAAAGTAAAGTTTTTTAAAATTGTTTGATGTCTTAGGAATAAATTTTGTTGCGATTTCAATAATTAAAGTTTCAAATTCCTCCATTATTTGATTAATTTCGTTACAAATGAAAAAATCAGAGCTTGCAATAGTAAATTCCGAATAATTTTGAGTTGATATATTAACCAATCAGCTTTTTTAAATTTTCATCTAATTTGGGCTGTATAAATATTCATATCGTTGCTTGTTATTTCTATAACTAAGGGGAAGTGATTGCTATTAAATAGATCGATTAAGACTGTGTAGTCAATGATATCAAAAAGTCAATTCTATTGAGCTGAGAAATCCATTTGCCATATTGAAATGAAGAAGTTCAGTAGTATTCAAAAAAGTAGTATTCAACAAAGATGATTTTTAATTTGAGCAATATGTTTTTAATTTTCCTTCCTCTAGCATACTTGAATCCTCAAAGTATTATGGCCGTTAAAATCTCTCATCAATATGAAAGACATAGAGGTCCTGCCTTATTATATAAGATTAAAGAATTCAACTTCTTGTAGATCGTAATTGTTGAAGACATAAACATTACAGATGCATATTTTATGTTAATGTAAAATCCTTGAGATTGCAATTGTTTCGATATTAGTATTAAGTGCTATTTCAGTGTAGCTAATATTATATTTTAAATTGCAACTCTGTTTGCAGTCAAGAAAGATCTTTTATTTTTATAGACTATATTAAAGTTTTTTATATTTATGTATTTGTTATCTTTAAAATTGATTTCTTGTAAACACAAGATGCATTGCTGTTGTTCATGAATTAATTTTTATAAGAAATCAATTCGAGTTACAAAGCTATTGACGTTCCACTGAAAATTTTATTTGGCATTTATTTCAGTTAATTAAGATTATATAAAAAGATTATATATAAAGGTAAAGAATTAATAGGGAAAATAGGGTTTTAATATACTATATACTATGCTGTGATTTTAATTAGCATATTCATTGTTTGAACATTGAAAGATGTCTGAACATTCTGAAGACGCTGGAAAGCATGTTGAAGAACTTTCTTTAAATTTAAATAATTTTTTTATAGTTCTTTTGAATCGATTTTTCATACTACGGTCTATGAGATATCTTGGATGTTGGATAAAGATAATTTCACATGAAGTTTATTAAGAATTCTAAATCTTCAGTATTCTTTGGCAATCTCTTTAGTCGTCTTTAAAGATTTATATGATTTTTTCCAAAAAACTTTTAAATTGATAAAAGTTTAATAATTTTTTTGGTTCGTTTAACATATTTTTATTTGGTTGTAACATGTTCTCTATGTTGTCTATAATTCTCCTTACTTATTGTAGTTGAAATATTTAACTTTTTTGATTGTTTGTAGCATATTTTATTGATTTCTTCTACACTATCTGAGTCAACAGTTGCATCTGCCAGACGAGTTGAATTCTTTGTTATTTCTCATCTTTTTCGTTTTGCTGCTATAGGTATATAATCCAACTGCATTTTTTCAGTTATTAGAAAAGAGAAATCGTTTGCAGTATATTAAGAGGCATAAAAAAATTTTTATTGTTTTTGCAATTTTTTGCCAAATATCTTTCTTATTTACAAATGAAATATTTTAATGTATCTATAGAGCGATAAATTCAGTATGTAGCGATAAATTCACTCTGGTCATATTCGATTTTTATAAACTCTAGAATTTTATGTAAATTCTCTGGGTAGATAAAAATTTGCTAATGAAAACTAAGAATATGAGAGAAAGCTTCATCCGTTAATTTTCAGAAAAGAAACAGTTGATTCTCTCTGTATTCTTAGTCTAAAAAATTTTTTTTCTTCGATTAATGCATGATTTCTTCGAGGAATTGTCGGATAATCATTTGATAGAATGATACGTTAAGATTTGTTGATAAGTATCTTTAAGATAAATCTTAAAGATATTGACTCATATATGTTTATATTTATCTGTAAGATTGTCCGTTATTTCTTTTGTTGCTAAGAATACATTAAAATTCTTCCATTCTAAAAAATTCTAGAAATAAATCTTATGTGTATTGGTTCTGTGATTTTCCCTAGCGCATAAGCATAATCTTTTATTTGGGTTTCTTTTTTGGCTTTTATAATTATTGCTTGCTTTTTTTGGAAAAGTATTGACTTTGAACTATGTTGATAAAGCTTCTTTTTTAGTGTACATTAGTATCTTATCCTTGACTGTGAAGTTGAAGAAAGTCATTTCAGTGAAAATTTACATCGATCTGGAAAACATAGTAGGTTTAAAGTTATTTTAGGTCACAATTTAAAATCATCATTGGATTCATTGGATTTCAATTTTTCTTAACAGAATGTATATGGAACACTTAATCATCGCATACGATGTTTGTAAACACGCCGACTCGTAAAACATGTCCCTTCTCTTCAACAATTCATGTTGCAATATATTTTACTAAGCATGAGAATAAAAAGTTTCAAAAAAATCTTAGATTGTAAAAGATCTATTCTCTTAAAAAATGATAAAAAAGTTTTATTAATATTTTAATTTATTTGCATGATTTTTTAATAAAGTTAATAATTATTAATTTCATTGTTTTTTTACGGATTATAATGGAATTTTAAACAACCTAATATTAATGAAACATAATATAAAAATATAATATAATGTAATCGTATTTTATAATAACAAAAGATATTCATCTTCTATTTCTTCGTTTAAGAACAAAATAATCCACAGTCATTGCATTGTTAAAGTCAATTAAACATGATTTTAAATATTACACAAAAGAGGATGTCTGAACTGAATGCTATCACTCGAAGAACTACTATAGTTGTAAGACTAAATGTTTGTATTGTGAATTTTGAGTGAACTAATAATGATGATTGATTCTAATTATTTATAGCTGATTGATGATTAACTAAATTTTGCGATTTCTGATTATAATCTAATTTTATTATTATTATTATAATCTATTTTTACAATAATCTTTCTGACAATCTAACTGCGATTTTATCTACATTTGTACACATATTGTGTTGAATTCTAACTATGATCTGATCTCAATTCTAACTAATCTGATTTGAATTCTCTCTGACTTTTAACTGTCTATCTGATCTATGTTAAATTTAGAAATAAAGATTTGTTTGAGAAAAATTTGTTGTTTCCCCATGAAGATCTTTTCCTGTTTTTATAGCTAACAAGTCTCTGTTGAATAATGAGTGATGTTTGCTGGAAGAATATTTTTGAGAGTCTGGTCGGCACATGTTGCATATTTTTGCTATACTCCTAATTGGAGTCGACTTTAACATCACAATTCTAAACACATCTGACTCAACGACGCATTGTTCTGATTCGAGGAAGTTTATGAGGAAGCACTAACTTGTTTGTCTTAGGATCATTGTATACAGATTATTATCCAAGAAGAGTTTTCCTCAAGCTTGGGGGTGTCGCGAATCAAACACTGACTATTAGTTATTGGCATATCCTACAGGAAACTGTAATAAAATTTCCAATTGAACTAAGAAGAGGTTTTTTCCATGTTGGAAAAAAAACACAATTATCTATCATTTCTAAATAGAGTCTCATGATGATCACGTCGTAATCCGATATGACAATTAGTTTATGAACACATTGTGCTCTAACTGTCAAACATAATTACGTGCCGCGATATTGTGAGAGTTCTCTAAGCGCTCCGTACGAGTAACTTATATATAGTCCATAACTAAGAATAATAATAAGTTGTTACGATTAATCGAAAGACATTTGACAATCATTAGCTTATATTCATGAAATCAATATAATACTACTATTGCGAGCGCGAACAATTTGTATTATATCTGAATTGTTCTATCAATCTGATCTGTATTTTATTTCGGCTAAATTCTAATTATAATTTTTGAAAACTGTTAAGAATCTTTCGGGAAAATGCAAACTAAGAAAGAATTTAAAAAAAATGATTGTATTGAAAGAAGATTTTCAAGGATGGGTTCTTATGGAATTAATCACAGCGCGTGAGAGTTAATGCAATCGTTTTTGTGATGATCCTATCGATGCAAAATACTTGATATATATATATATATATATATATGACTTGTAAATTGGCCATCAAAAGATAAAAGAACTGTACCCGTTTGTAAATTATTATTAAAATCTAAATTTAATAATTAATAAATAATTAATAAATAAAATTGAAATACTGAGTTATTAAAAATGAAATTCAAGGTCTTGGTTGCTTCACAAATCAATTTTGATTTTTGTCCTTAAACGTAGTAATTATGCTTGCGTCTTCTTATGATCTTACAAATCAGAACAATTTTGATAGTGTTGATGATATTATATTTATGTTTATTGTGATGTTTATGATTAAAAAAACTATCATCAATAAATATAATATTTTAAGAAAATAATGATTTTTCTGCAATTTTTGCATCATTAAGCGATTTCTTTTGTACTTCTATAAAATAGTCATTTTTTGTAAAGTGTATAAATATATTAAATACAATATGATCAAACATCTTCTTTACAAAATATACGAATATACTTTATATTAAGTTAATAGGATAAAAGTGCAATTATTTGGTTTCCTTTGTAATCTATGATACTGATTTGCTTTTTGATAATAATTAATATTATTTCCGATTTGTTATCACTAAAATTCTTAATTGCTCGTCGATTCGGAACTTCTTTTCCATTTCGTCCAACGTTATACTTTATATATTTTCATATACATCTTGCGTATCATCTCACGAAATAATTAAATTAATTTCATCAATTGCAGAAAATATTTGACTTTTTTTTATCGATATATTTTCTTATCATTGTAAACAATTACATTAAATCGCATATTAAATATTATTATATTAAGATACTTAGTAAGACAAATATTAATGAAATGTTAAATACAACGAAATAAACAAAATTATGATATAATTTGAACAATATTCATCTTTTATAATATAATATCTTTTATAATAATAACGCTCCGTGATTTGTTTATAATCCTGCTCTAATTTGTAAAGTCATATCGAAGCAGGTGAGTAAATACAATTGCTAACATTCATAGTTCTATTCTATAGATTAAAATAATAAATAAAAAATAAAAATATTTTCATTATTACAAGGATAATATTCAATTATATTTGAATATTCAATATTCAATTATGTGTGATTTTAATATTATATTATTTATTTCTATATGTTAATATTAGATGTTTTTATTATTTTAATATTACAATGAAAAAACAAATAACTTACAATTAATTAACTTTACTCAAAATTAAACATTATGCAAATAAAATAAATTAAAATATAAATAAAACTTTTTTATTATTTTCCAGAATGGATTATTTGGATTTATTTGAATGGATCCATGATTTCTTTAAAACTTTTTATTCTTGTGGTTATTAGAATATGATGTAACAATAAAAAAATTTGAAATTCAAGATCAAGAATAATATTGAAGGAATTCTTTTTTAATAAACCTTCATCGATTCAAAAGTGCAAAACATATCTATGATAAATACAATATTTTTTTTCATTCTGTACACATATATAATATATTTCATTTAATTGAATAGAAAAAATATTGCTTAAGCATATTTGAAATATTTATTATATATTTTTTTATTTAAAAAAAATTATATTGAAATATATTTTATTCTCGAATACTGAATAAATTTATTATTTGTTATTCAGACAATAAATCGAATTTATTTGTTGTATGATAAATGAATAATGCAAAATTGTGATATAAAATATATAAAAAAACGAATATAAAACAAATAAAAATAAAAAATAAAATAGTTTGGAATAAGAAAATAAATAATAAATTATTATATTAAATTAAAAAATAACTCATTAAAAAATTAAATAAAGTCAGTCGAAAATTCAATTCAAGCTTTGAAACATATCTCACTTTTCTAAATATCCTTTATTTATTCTGGTATCCTTCCTTAGTATTGAATTAATTTTTTAAAGATTTGTATGTAACACTAAACTGATAAAAATCACCAAAAAGTAACGAAAGTCGAATCAATTATTTATCAATCGTGATTGAATTTAATTTTTTTTAATTTTTCTTCCGCATTGTTATATTTAGTACCAAATATTTCTGTTTAAATCTTTGTTTTCACGATCGAGAAATTGAATGAGACGTCACTGAGTGCATGATCTAGAATCTTTAACCAAAGTTAGATGAGTGAAAAGATAGAATGTTTTCTCACCTTGATGATGAGCAATAGACAGTTGATGCATGATTATACAAAATTTGTTTTCATAATGACTTATGACATATATAATTATATCCGGCAGTAAAAACACAATGAAGTCTTAACTTCAAATTTATATTAAATTTATAATAAAATGCAAAAAAAAATTAATGGAAAATTCCTAAATGTCCATAGAAAGCATTTATGAATTTAGAAAGTCTTTGAGATATATTATAGTCAATGACATCGTGGATCGATTTTTTTCTGAGTAATGACACTCTCAAGTCTAAGAAGAATTATTCGAAATTGGTATAAATGTATATTATTCAAAATATATATATATAAAATATATATTACTCAAAATCTGATCTGTGCGTTTTTGTTATAAATTTCATCAAATAAGATAATATTGGGTGGCCTTGAAACTGTTGTAACATATCATCTTCAAATTTACGTTGTATTCTAATCAGAATAAAGTGTCTTAAAAAATATTTAATTCCAAAAATCAAAATACTATTCTTAAAAATAATGTTCAAAAAAAAATGTTCTTTAATAATATTATACTAAAGTGTTTAATTGAAGTCAATGCTCGAAATAAGAAATAATAAATAATAGTTTCTTTACACAGAAAAAATTTTCTTTCCCGAATAGGTAAATCATAAATCTTGGGAACATTATGGATTATCGATGATCAATGATTATGATTTTTGAAAATTTAAAGTTTTATGATATTATTATTATTATATTATTTATGATAATTTTTGCTATTGAAATATATTTTGTACTCATATTGTAGAATTAATAATATTAAAACAATCTTTAGGCATTGTAAACTGTATGTAAGTAAATAAGATTTGCAATGCTAAAAAAAAGAACATTAGAAATCTATTACCGATTTTATTAAATGTATCCATAATATGCATTTTTAAATATCCATAACTTTGATTTTATATGTTCCTAAAATTGATTTGAATTGAAAATTGAAATTATGATTTTTAAAATTTATTGTTAGTTAACAAATTATTGTTAGTTAAAAATATTTTAACATTTCTGTGTCTGAGGAATTAAAATTCGAAAAACAATTTAAAGTTTACCTTATCACTTTATTAACTCCAATTTGTTATTTAGTAATAAAAATGATTTATTAAATATTAACAATTATAAAATTTGAATATAAATTCAATATAAGTCCATATATGAATTCACTAATTGAATTCTATTAATTTAATATTTTGATGATTTTTGAAATTAATATGATTTGATGATGATCAATGATTAAATGAATTTAATGTGTGATTCAAATAGTTTGAATGAACGAATTTTAAATAATTCTAAATAATTCAATATGATTCAATAGTTAGATAATGATTAGATTTAATTTTTTTTTTCAATTTATAAAAGGCTTTTTTTTCTATATTCATTTTGGCGAAGTGAAGTTATTTAATGGAGTATACAAGTAATCAATGATATAACAGATTATGTAATATTTTTAAAATTTTTCGATTTAAGTAAGAAAAAAGTATTTTTTATTTCTTTTCAAAGAATGAATTGTTTTCAGAAAAACCGATTCATTAATGTTTATCATAAATTCCCTCGAATATAAGATGATATTATTGTTATGAATTAACTTAATTGCCAACTTAAATCATATTCATATTCCAGTCAAGTAAAATTATTCTAAAAATTTTAAAAGTGTTCTAAAAATAATCCTAAGAATATTTTTCTCAAAAATAGTATTGTCCTTTCATCATCATCCTATATTCTTAAATGAATTTTTAGTTATTGAATATTGTTTGTATTTACTCTAATCTATACAATATTGAAAAAGAATTATCCAAATATTATGAAATGATATTTTAATATACATTTATATATTATGCTATTAATATTTTTATATAATAATTATATATCTTTTGTTCACAAAATTGCAGGAGAACTTGACAATTTAAAAAATAGGCGAGAAAATATAATAGAAAATATATAGTCAAAATGTCAAGAAAAATGAAGAAAATAATAATATAATGAAAGATAGAAAAATTATTGAATATCGAGAAGTCGGAAATGTTAATTTAAAGAAAAAAAGATAAAAGAAGCGAAAATTTAATAGAACAAAAAAATTGAAATTGGGGATATTATAAAACGACAGAGAGAAAGAAAAAGAGATAAAGAAGATGAAAGAGATTTTAATGAAAAAAAATTCAGAAATTAAAACATTAGAAATTTTTAGAAAATTGATAATTCTAATAACATGACGTTCTGATAGTTCTGATAACATGACAATTATTTGATAGAAATGATTTATTTGCAGAGCTAAAATTTTTGAATGAAAGAAGAGAGAGAAAATACAAGGAATATAGATTTAAAATAATACATTTCAGAATATATAAGATAAAAAGAAAAAAGCTAAGAATCAAGATAGAAATGAGAGCAATATAATTAAGAAAAAAAGATTTAGAATGGAAGAATATATAAAAATATAAAAGTATATATAAAAAAATATATATAAAAGAAAAGAAAATAAAATAGAAAAAGAAAAAAGAAAGCGAAGGAAGTATATGGAGAAAAAATATAGATACAGTGAATTGAAGGTAAGGAAATATAGTGAAGATTTTAGAAGAAAAAGATAGACAAATATATGAAGTACAAAAAATTTTCGGCAAAATATAAAAATTCAGATATAATGGGAAATATAAATATATAAGAACAATAATCGAAGTATTTGGTGAAGCAGAAAATAAAAAGATAGCTAAAAATTTGCTAGAGTTAAATATAGAAAATAAAAGAAAAAATATATATAATATAGAACATAAAAGAAAAAAATAAATATTAATTATTATAAATAGCAAGAAAAAAAGAATTACAATATGAATGAATGAGAATGAAAGGAATATTAAAGTATGTAATAGAGGAATATGATATGTTAGATAAATAGAAGATTATAGGTGAAAAGAACGAACGGAAGAATGAACAAAAAAGTAGTAAAATGACTTAAGTATGTGGAAAACAAAAAAAACAGAACAAGGAAAATAAGAAAAATAGAAAAAAAGCAAATGCAAGGTAAAAATGTATGATGAAACAAGCATAAATACAACATAATATTGAAAATAAAATTAGACAATTACGATATTTAAAAGTAAAATTACGATATTTAAAAGTAAAAAATACAAAATAAATAATATATAATTGAATAATAGATAGTATTATAAAAAATTAATTAATTATAATTAATTATAATTAATTATTAAATTATAAAAAATATAAAAAAAATAGCGATAGATTAAAATATACTGGTAATTGCATGATAGTATGTTAAGTAAATAATTTAATATGGATCTATGATCTAATGTGATTTATAACAATTTTATGTAAGTATTTAAAATAATTTTAATATAAGTATTTAGAAGTTTTGATTAAAAAAATTTTTTGTAACGATTTTATGTTTTTCCGATTTGAGTTTGGATATAGTTTATGAAGTTTATAATTTTTGAAACCTAAATATATGTCTAAATAAATATATCGTGTTTTTATTGATTATTTTTAGTTGGAAGTTTCTGGGATTATATAGTAGTGTCTGATATAATTATAAATATTTTGAGTTATAATTCTTAGGCTTAAGTGGAACAGGACGATTATATTATTCGAATTCGTATGAAGTTTCCATAAAATATTTTTGTATTTTAATTATAAATCTTATAATTAGATTTTAAGAATTGAAAGTCTGTTTATAGAAAGTCTATTTATTTTAAAACTATCTTTTAAAACAAATTTTTGTTTTAAATCATTGTTTAAATCAAAGAGAATGTAGAATATTACTGACGTAAGTATTAAAGTAAAAATATAACTATATTTTGTTGTAGATTGTTTACAATTGTGAATGTTGAAGATAGTTGTATTTATTGAAATTTTGAACTTTTATTTCTAAACATATTTTAGAATTTATACATATATATATATATTAAGATTTTTATATAATTTGGAAATTTTATATAACTTTAATAAAAAAATCTTTTTGAAAAAAGTTATCTAATTATATAATAAACATTTTTTTCGAGATCAATTTGTAATGAGCAACACGGTTATATTTTTTTTATTGTTCTTCAATTTCTTTTATTGTTCTTATTTACATATATTTTTCATATATGATGCAGTATAATCTAGTCTAAAACCAAATTGTGATTTTAAAATAATATTATGATACAGAATTTGATTATGTTGTTTTTTTGAAAATTTTGTTAATATTGAGAAAGGGGAATTATAATATTGGAAATATTGGGAATTATAATTATATTTGTAATTTGTTATTAATTTATTGGTTTTTCTTGGACATCGATTTCCATTTTAGCTGAGTATGTTTTATCATATAAATATAATCTATTATGAATATAATATCTATTATGAATTTCTTTTTCAAATTATTTCGCAAGATTTTTAATAGTTTTGCCTAGTGAACAATTATTTTTCATAAAATAAAAATTAATACTGATTTTATTATTATTGATTGATAGTTTCTTTCTTTTTCTTGAGAATATTATTATTTTGTTTTTTGAAATCTTCTTATAAAACAAATATCTCTATTGTACAATTTACAATAATTTAGTCTATTTAGATTATTTACAATTTCCAAATTGTTTTTATTTTATATTTTTTATCTATAAATTTTTTTTGGAATAGTTAAAGTTTTTTATCACAAAAATTATAGTAATACTTTCATTAGTTGATCATTCTTTAGAAGATATATTGGTCAATTTTATAATATAATGATGAGAGTAATGAGAATAAGATTGGTGTTCTCTTTTAATTGATATTTGTTTCTATTTGTTCTTGGACATGAAGACTTTGATACTATAAGTGTACTATCTGTATAATATTGTGTACTATCTATATTGTAGAGAAAAATACAATATCTGTATATTGTAGAGATTAAATCACTGCTTCTATTATTTTCAATGTTCATAATTTTGTCAATATTCATTCAGAATAAATTTCAAAATTGGAGTATATTTGCATTATAAATTTCTTTAATTCAACTTCGAATTTTATTTTTATATTTATAAATTTTATTGCTTTCGAAATAAGTTTAAAATAATTCGAATTATAAACAGAAAATATGATTAAAATATTAATACTAAAAAAAATTTTTCAATTGAAAAATCATTTAATCAATTTGAAAAGATTGGGTGACTAGAATAGATATTAAAAAAAATTGTTAAATTTTTAAAATAAATTTTTTTTTTTTTTGTTAAAATAAATTTTAAATCAAAATTTGTTTAATATTTATTATTAACATATTTCAAAATAAATAAGTTTTTACAAAACTAAGATTATTCAATTATTGAAAAAATTTAATTATCCAACCAACCAATGAGTTATATTTTAGTTTAGGTTATTTTATTATATTAATTAATACATTTTGTTGCTCAAATTCGTTTGTTTGATTTTTTCATATAATTTTATTTATTTTTACTATACTTTTTATTATATTTCATTGAAGTAGATAACTATAAAATAATGCATTTTATTTATTTTACCTCATATAAATTAGGTAGAAAAATAGTATCAAATTAAAATTTAAATATTAAATTTATTTTAAAATATTATTAATATTTGATTTTATATTTCTAGATAAATTTCATTGCATAATGACTTAACTTAAAACTTAACTTTATTTAACTTTCTGTTCATTAATTTAAGCTATGAAATTTTTATAAGCTAAATGAAATCATAATTAAATCATATTAATTTTAATATTATTATTTTTATCATTAATTATTTAATATTTTATTTTTAAATTATATTATTTATTTATAATTATTATTTATAATTATAATATAAATATATTATAATTATCATGTAATTATTTTTAATTTTAATATTAATTTTCTATTTTATATATGATTATATTTAATATTTATTGAATTATATTATTGATTTATATGCAAAAATAATTTATAACAAAAAACATGTTTTAAGAGATAGAAAAAAAAACATTCATATGTATTTATAATATTATTTCTCTTATAATAGATACATATATATATCTACATAATAATTATTAAGATATTTCATTTACATAATAATTAATATTAATATATTATTATATATATATTATATATATAATTAATATTAATAATTTATTGTATGTAATAATTATTAATTATACAATAATATAATATATAATAAGCTAATATTATTTTTAATAATAATTAATTATAATTTATTAAATTTTATTAATAAATTAAATATTATTTTTATTTGATAAGTATAAGTAAAAGTATATATTGATAAGTATATATTTATATGAAAATTAAAAACATAATAAAGAATTGTATCAAATATATATTAATATATAAAATATATAAAATATAATATATAAAATATAATATATAAAATATATATTAATATATATTAATCAAATATATAATGTATATATTTTGTATAAATTATATAAATTGATTTGATTTTAAATTTTAAGTTTTTAATAAAATTACGAAAGAAATTACATAAATGAAAAAAAAGTTAATTTTTTTTGTAAATGAAAACTTAATATATATACATTAATTACTTTTAGTTTAATGTGATGGGTATTTTGGAAGATTCCAATGAATTAGTATGGAATAAAGTTTAATTATTCTTAGAAAATTATTAGATCATATAACAAAACATTGCAAGCGAATACCACCCTATATACATGTATACGCCTATTTCTTCTGACCGATTACCTTTCCCACGGCAGCTTCCAAGACATAACCGCGTTTATATTAGTCGTGCGCATTAGTCACAAGCAACACATACAAATAAAGTTAACATACGGTTCACTATGAGAAATTCTCATTGCGAGGGCGATTGTTTGTTGCAATCGAAAAATATCGGCTGATTCTGGATCGACTGATCCAGTTTGAAAATCAAATGTGTAAATCTCTTTGTGCGATTATCATAGATAAAAGAATTTTTATTATAACGCGAGAACGGATATTTGTTTCCATCGAATCAACATCTTGTCTAATTTGATTGATTTATAAAATAATAAAAATATACTAAAAATATACTATTAACATTTTTCTGAACTTAATTGTAATAGATAGAAATAAAAAATATATATTTTTTTAATGTTTTATGCATTTGCTTATTTATTGTTGTTTGCTTATTATTGTATTGTAATTTAATATTTTATGAAAACAAAAATAGTTTAAGTTTATTATCAAATTAACTTTTTATACTTTAATAACATTACTTTAATAACATTAATTGCTAATATATAATTTTTTTTTGAAAATTTTTTAATGTATAATAAACCAATATTAATATTAATAATATTTTTAATAAACCAATATTAATAATAAAATTATTAAAGGAAATAATGATTTATTTTGATTTTTGAAAAATTTATTCTTTATTATTTATTTTTAAAAAATTATCTAATTATATTGATTTTATATAAATGTAAATAATTATATTATTTTGTATAAATTTTTATTTTATTTAATAAATATATTAATATATTTATATTATTTAT
Organism: Apis laboriosa; assembly: GCF_014066325.1. Classification (NCBI taxonomy): domain Eukaryota; kingdom Metazoa; phylum Arthropoda; class Insecta; order Hymenoptera; family Apidae; genus Apis; species Apis laboriosa. The sequence continues at coordinate 1,968,468 of NW_025224229.1, forward strand.
AAAATTAAAATTATACGATAAATTATTATCGCCTATTATTTTGTTATTAAAAAATGTTATTTGATTGTTGTTTTCATTCATCATTATTGTTGTTTACATTTTTATAATATAATATACAAAAATAAATTACATGTATATTTTATATTAATATATTATGATGCTACTTAATTAATTCAAAAATTTATTTTGTCAATAATAATTATGTAAATATTTCAAATAATAAATATCTTAATATTATAAATATTTATAAATTCTAATTTTTAAGCAAAAATTATAATTGTAATTATACTATATATATATATATATATATATATATAAATAAATAACTTATGTTATTTATAAATTTAAGTGTATATAATAAATATTAAATTATATAAAATATTAAATTATGTTCTATTATATTTATTATCTATTATTATTCATTATCCATTGTAACTTTATTTATTTCTTTTTATTCGAATTTAACCATATTCAAAAGTGGTCCAATTTGATTTATCTGAGTTCCTCTCGAATTTCTTACATTCACTCATAAATCAGTATTACGCTCGCTTAAACATATGGAACGTCGCGTCGTGCTTTTCTTTCGATCAAATTTGTTATATACTATACATATATCTTTTATTTTATGTATTTTGCATTTTTTTGCAAATTATTTTTCAAAAAGAATTTGACCAAAAAATTTCTATAATTACAATTACATATAAAGATAATAAGTGAATTAAAAATAATTGTTTGTTATTTATCCAAATAATTTAAATTTTTATAAAAATAAATTTTATTTCAAATAAAAAGTTAATAATTAAATATTAATCAATATTTTAAAAATATTAAACAATAACATTTAATTTATAATTTTTATTCAATTATGGTATATGTACAACATGTATAATATATGAAAAATTATTAAATTTAACTATTTTTAATCATCGTATGCATACTAAATTTTAGTATTTTGTAATGTAATGTAATTTTATTTATTCTATATTTTATTTTGCATTTATATTAAAAATTTATTTTATCATTATATATTAAATAATTAAACTTGTTTTTTTATTTATTATTGTGGAAGAAACAAATAATTTAAATAAAAAATATAATATAATATCATTAATATATATAAATATATTATTTAATATATAATTTAAAATTATTTGAAAAATATTTCACTATGCAATTATTTTTTGATATTACTACTACTTTTATATTAATGAATAATTTATATATATAATATAATATTTATATAAATATAACAATTTATATAAACATTGAATAATGTTTAATATTTACAATATGAAGAATTTGTTAAAAATTCTCTTAATTACAAAATTTTTATCAATATTTTTATCTGTTTAATCTATCTTTCAATTTTATTTTCTAAATAGCAAATAAAATAATTAATTAATATGGACAATTCTTTCTTGAATCATCAAAATGAATAACATGTTGATAAAATCGATATATATTATGTCTTTGTTTTCTGTAGTTTACAGTCGCGATGTACACTTAGAAACAGTTCGTCGCGGAAAAGTGGTAACAACCCCACCTATTATTCGGGTGCGGCCTTTCCCCTTCGTCTATAAAGCCACTAGAAATCCACTTCTACCGAACATTCACTCAGCGCTTCGTCACTTATTTGTTCAGCATGTGGCTGCTTATCCTTGCAGGTGAGTGTGGTGCTACATAATACTTTTCATGGAAAAAGAACGAATATTTTTTGGTGTTCATTTTGACTTGTGATTATTATAATGTTTTTGTGAAAATCAACTTAAAACTTGATTAAAAAAAAAAAAAAAAAGAATAAAATAAGCAGTGTATACGTGCTACAAGATTAATATTTTATTATATGAGATTTCATGATTCAAATGAATAAGTTTGTTGAATATATATATATATATATATATATATATATACACATATACAAGTGCATTTGGCATGTGAAAAATATTTTTGTTTAAAAGACATTAATCGAAATTACTTATAATTTAAATTTTTTTTTAAATTTTTTATTATATATATAGAATATATAATATATTTAAATATTTTTAAATTATAATACAAAAAATGTGTAAAAGTGAATATAAAGAAATTTAAAAAGACTACATTTTATATAAAAATTTTTATATATATAAATTTTTTATATATAATATAAAAATATATATATTTTTTTATATATAAATTTTATATAAATTATCGGTATTTTATTTTTGTTATTTATATATTATTTTTCATTATGTTTAATATGTTCAAAAATATTTTCAAAAATATTTTTAAGAAAAAATAGATGATTATAATATTATTTATAAATATATTTTTTTAATAATGGTTTGGCTTTTTTATTCATATATTATTATTTATCATTTATATTTTTAAATATTTTGGAACAAATATATCGAATCAAATATATTATATAAATAAATAAATATTAAATAATTGTAATGAGAACTTTTTAAAAAGTATGAAAAGTATGCAGCAATACTTTCCTCAATTCTTTGAATAATTTGCGCATGTACAATATTGCATTTGTAGTAGAAATTGTTTCTTGAATAACTTGATTTAGTTTCACATTTTAACTTATATTAATTTATATATATAGAACTTTTTCTAAAAATTAAAAGCTTTATGTCCTTTATATTTTGCTTAAAAGTATTTAAAATAATTTGTATAAATATAAATTTTACTATATATTATTTTATTTGTAAAATTATTAGTTCTTTATATAATAAAAATAATATATGAAGAAAAAAAAATTAGATAAAAAAGAAAAAATATAGAGAAAAAAATATAAATGATTTCACGAATTGTAATATTATATATAATATATAATTATTAATTTAATATTAAAATTTTATTATGAGAATATATAGCTAATTATATATTCTATGTATATAATTGTAATTAGATAATTAATACTAAACAATAGATTATATCTACTATTTTCTATTTTAACAATATTTACATATTTAAAAAAAATTGATTTATCACTATTATAATTATAAATATTTTTATTTATATATTTCTTTTTATAATCATTATATCACTATACAAAATTTTAATGTATATGAATATACATACTTTCTCTGTCGATTATAATATAATAATTACTCAGCGATAATGAAATATGTTGTGGGAACAATTCGAAAAAGATGACATTATTGTTATGCATGTGAATTTAATTAATGAGATCCAACGCATGTGAAAAATTTTTTTTCGGAATTACGAAACATATTTTTAATATAAATTTTAAATTATATATCTATTATATATAATTATAATAAATTATAATATATTAATATACATATACGTACAATTTTTTACTTCTTTCAAAATTGTAATAAAAGTATATTTGATGAATATATTTTATTCAAAATTTAATATAAAATTAAAACAAATCTTTTAAGATTTATATATTTTACAATATATATTTTATATTATATATATTTTATAATATATAATATTATATAATAAACATTTTAAAATTTTTGAAGAAAAATATAAATATAAAAAAAAAGAAAAAATAAAAATAATATTTAGTATAGAAAAATATCATTTCAAAATATAAAAATTCCATCATTTACTTTCACATTGAAATTGTTAATCATGAAAAAATACATAGTAATATATAATATCTTTCAAGTCACATTGACTCGTAAATGTCTATGAAGTTATCAATCAAAATGATACTTCCTATTTCAATCATTGTGAAATTAAATTAAAAAATTTAATAATAAATTATATAATTTTGCTTTATTTTGTTTAATTTTATTTTATTTAACAATTTTTATTCTTTACTATTTATATTATAATATAATATTATAACATAAATATTAAATATATAATAATATGAAATAATAGAATGTATTTTATAACAGAATTTTAAAACAGAATTAATAGAAATTTAAAAATAATAATGTAATTTAAATAAAATATAAATATTTTATATTTATCCATATAAATTTAATTGAATTTATATTTTAAAATTAAAATCAAATTAAAATATTGTATATTTGTTTAACTTTTTTTTATCTCAATATTATATAAAAATGATAATTAATTATAATATAATTTGTTGAGCTAAAAAAAAATAAATGATGAAATGAACAATATTTTTAGAATGAAAAAATAAAAATTAATATATATATATATCTTATATGTAAAAATAATAATATTTCACATATAAAATTAATACATATGCATAAAAATTTAGTAAAAGAAATTATAATTGTTATTGAATTTTAACAATTTTTATTGTTAGTAAAAAAATTAATTAGAAGAAATTTTAGAAATATATATTTTGATTTAATATTACTTCTCAATATTTATAATTTTATTTTGCGATTTTTAAATAATGAAAGAATGGATAATTAATCATTAAAAAAAGATGATAAAGATAAGGTATATAAACTATCTTAAATAAGATAGGTTTCATTGATTGTAAATAAATTATCATTTGATTGCATTGATTTCTGATAGGTTTTGTGTAGGATTCCTTTTTGTGAGTTACATATATTTCATTAATATATATTTTAGTATAAATTTTGTTTCTAAATAATATACAATTTTTGCAAATTTTAAAAACAATAAATAGATTAAATGAATGTTACTTTTTTTTATATATATATATTTCTATATATTTGTATTTTTAAGATTTTGTTCCATACTTACATATAAGAAATCGAAAAATTGTAAAGAAAACTATATAAAACTATAGAAACTAATAAAAATAAATAGTTTTAATTTTGTAAATAATAATTTAATAATAATTATATACATTTATATACATCTTATATATATACATCTATTATATACATTTATATACATACACATTATATACATTAACATATTTATATACATAATTATATACATCTTTTTATATAAACAAAAATAGATTAAATGTTTTTTATCATGGAAAGAATTAATTCTCTATGCGAGTAAAGCTATGTCCTAGAAATATTTATTATTTCTTCGAAATCATTGTACATAAGAAAAAAAAAAAAGGAACAGAAAAAAAAACAGCATATCTTTTTATTTGAAAGTGATTTATTTAAGTATTAATAATTTATAATAATATTTTTTTGTTCCATATATGCACATATTCAAATACATAGAATTATATATGGAAAAAATATGATTTTAAAATGATTGTACAAAATCTACGGAAAATAAATGAGCATATACATATACATATATGTGCATATTATATGATATTATTTTTTTAAAGAAAAAGTTATCAGTTCTTCATTAGATAGATTTAAAAAAGAAATAATTTTAATTTCATCTTAATTAAACATTTCAAATTTCTTTTAGTACAGTATTACTTTAAATACAAAATATTATTTATTATTATAATGTTTTATCTATTAATTTAGTTAAAATTGTTAGTTCAATTAATATAATTGAAAATATAGTTTAATATATTAAATTAAATTTGTTTAATATATTTTTATTTATATTACAGAATTAATATATATTAATGTCTATATAAAATATGTAAATAATATATATACATTTGAATATTATAAATAAGCGATCAATATCATTATTAAAATTTTATAAAGAGAATATAAAAACATAAAATGTTAATTAAATAAGATTTGTTAACCGGAAGTTGTTACTTAATTGTCTTTCAGTTGAAGACGCTCGGCTCATTACTCAACGTGAGCAAATTATTCGCATCCGTGTAATTTCTTGCGCAATGACAAAGAAAAACAAAATCCAATGCTTAGGTTTCTTTTTTCTTTCCTAATTAAAACAATTTTCCAGGGAAAACATAAAGATCAATCTCAATTCTATACAAACTATGAAAACATTTGTTAATCTTTTCCCAACCTAGATTTTTACTTTTGAATATGTTCGTAACTTTATATGAAATAATTAATAAATAAAAACAAAAGCAAAATTAAAATTTACAATTTAATTTATATTATACATCTTAAATTATTTAAAATGATAATCAAATTTATTTTTCTTTAATATTAATTTGTCTATAGAAAAATAATATAATAATCAAATAATATTATAATATATAATAAAATAATATAATATAAAAAAATATAAAAATAATATAATAATATAATAAAAATAATAATATAATAATAATATAATAAAATAAATAATATATTTATTTTACATAATGAATATGTTTAGATAATTATATTATTATTATCTAAATATTAATTTGTTTATTTGTAAAATTTTTATATATAAAATATTTACGAATTATTTTTATTGAATAACTTTATATTTGATATAAATGCAATTTTTTAATTTTTAAATTATATCGTACATTGTCCTTGTGTTTCGATATACAGAGAAAGTTGATTGTAAAAACTGATATTTCTAGAAGTGAAAAGACATGTATTTGCTTATGTCTTGATTTACTAAAATAAATAACTTTTTATATAACTAAAAAAATGCTCATTATTAAATAAAAATATTAAATAATATTAGATAAAATTTTAAATATTATAAAATTTATATTATGTATATATATATATATATATATATA